>NC_142193.1:30717500-30757500 GCF_026936395.1 Plectropomus leopardus
CAGTCTGGAAACTCCTCCAAGGCTCAGCTCAGCCTGCAGGCAGATCTGAAATCTGTTTTGAGCGTCCAAACGGAGTCACATCAGAAGAAATCTGATGGAATCATTTTTCAAAACTTTCCCAAAATCTCCAGATGAGGTTTGGATCTGATCTGTAAAAAAAATCACATTTCATGCACCGTCAGTCTGATTATGATAAAAAAAACAGACTTTGGGCTGTCAGTCTAACCATGGCCTTGGGACCTCCACGGCATCTTCAAGGACCTCCACGGCATCTTCAAGGACCTCTGTCCTTGCTCAAGGACTTCTAAACCCTCATAAAGCACTGTTGCACTTTCTTCTTAAATTGCATATTGCACTTTAGTGAATTAATACTTTTGTTTGTCATTTTTATATATTTTTATTTGGTTTAAACATTTTTATGCCTCAGGAAGTGCTACCTGAATTTTGTTATATTGTTTTCTGACCCTCAATATAATGACAATAAAGCTACTTGAAACTTGAAACTGAAAACTGAACCTTAACAGCATCACCAAGAACCTCTACAGCATCTTCAAGCACCTCTTTCCCTGTTCAAGGACTTCTACAACCTTACCAAGAACCTCTACAGCATCTTTAAGGACCTCTTTCCCTGTTCAAGGACTTCTACAACCTCACCAAGAACCTCTAAAGCATCTTTTTAGGACCTCTATCCCTGTGCAAGGACTTCTACAACCTCACCAAAAACCTCCAAAACATCTGTTTAGGACCTCTATCCACGTTCAAGGACTTCTACAACCTCACTAAGAACCTCTACAGCATCTTTAAGGACCTCTACCTTTCTTCTATGCTCCTACAGCATCGTCAAGGTTCTCTTCCCCGTTCAAGGACTTCTACTCCCTGACAAAGTACATCTGAAAACACAACTGAGCCTAAAGAAGATGCTCAAGGACCTTTAAAACCTGTCATGGACTCCAGGGACTCCCAATAGAGCCTCTAAAACCCCTTTGAGGACCTCTGCAACCTTTTTACCAGACCCCACATTTAAAGGATGCTCCAGGACGCTCATAGATTCTGCTCTCTGATTGGCTAAATGATGTTGATGCCACTAACTGCTAAAGATTAAGCTGTCAGTAACCATAGCACCAGGGACGTGTCAGCTGTTAACCAACCGATGAAAATAAACGAACCACAAGTTAAATTTAGTCGGCTGTGCAGCAGTGTGTCGGGGTGTTTTTATCAGCGAGCAACAGACGAATATGAAGACGATGAACAATTTAAACATAAAAACAAAATAAAAATGAGTATTCTGCATCTAATGAGAGTCGAACTCACAACTTCAGACACCGAGTCAGTGTCACAGTGAGCTCCATGCCAAGAGAGAAACCAGAGATGCTTCACAGTCTGACTGAGCCGACCACCAGGGGGCAGGATATCAGCTGTCTGTGCATGGAAAGGCAGATTTCAAACTGCTGCCAAAAATTCACTCATCAAGACTAAACTCTGAGAATCTGCAGACTTCATCTAGTCAGCACAGAGATGTTGATCATTTGTTTTTACAAAGATTGATTTGCTCCACCATTTTCCCACAGACTGCTATAGTTTACATGAGGGCAGAATTCAAAATGCTGACAAAAATTTAGGGTTTTTTTCAGGATAAAATTCTGAAATGTTACACACTTAATCTACCAATCTCTATTTTTTTAATAACGTTGAAGTTTGTTTTTAGCAAGAACTTGCAAGCACATGTTTACGGAGGTGTTTACAGTCAAATATTTTGATGCACCGTAGGATCCATTTTTGATAATTAAAAAAAAAAAAAAATGTGTTGGACAGTCTGAAGACACCCTGCAGCAAGTTTGGTGTCAGCTGAGCCCAAAATGTGGGAGGAGATCGGTTTAACAGTTTTACAGTTTTTGATTAAAAAAAAAAAGAGATGTAATTCATAATTTGCAACAAAGTGAAGCGGACAAAAACATCTTCATACATGTTGGTGTGAGATGCAAAGCTGCAGCACGTACCAATGATTTGTTATGAATTGCCCAACATTTTTCTGAATTTACTCCGTAAAAAAATGGAAACGTCTTCATTTACTGTTTAAATGACCAGAGTCTTATTTATGAAACAGTGCAGAGGATCCATGCTGAAAGTGTACGTGCAGAAAAAAGCCAAAATTTGCAAATGCCAAAAAATATTCAGATCTATATGAAACAATGTGAACACCTGAAACTTTGCAATTTCTTTCTATGAATCCCAAATCATCTTCAAATTGTCAGCCTCAAATCCTGCCCACTACACGCCCACCAAGCGCCCTTTAAATTTCATTGTCTTAAGCCTTAAAACACAGATCCCATGACCATCCAGGTGCACCTCACATGCACGAGCCGGTGTAAACAGGAAGCAATACTCTTTGGCGTGACCAATCAGAGGACACGTTATGGCGTATAACGCCCAGTCAGAAAGTGAACAGGGGTGCTCATGTCAACGTTTCCAAACCGCTCCATTTCTGCCTCACCACAGTAAAACGCAGTGCCCGAGTTTTCAGAATAAAACCGGGACAGCAGCGTTTCCAAAGTGCTCTGTTTTAGGGTCCGATTCATGGGGACGCCACGCTGAAACGCAGCAGTATAAATGCATCTGAAATTTAAAACAGAGTCATGTGGACGTAGAGTCACCGCAGTTTATAGCATCACACTGACTGTTTCACAGCTCGCCAACATGATCAGCAGCAGTAGGCGGGTTTCTATTAACCCTCAAATTGCATGAAATAAAACTGCGAATAAAAAATATGCCTAATGAAAACACATCAGTTTAAAAAAAACTCCAAACCGCAGTGGGAAACCCTTTTGAGTCTTTTCTAGGTCACATGATGCTGTGTCTATGTGCTTGTCAGTAGGAATTGGCTCCCTCATGATGCAGCAGGAGCTACAAGAGCTGTTATTGCATCACATAACTCTGAGAAAGTTTTGAATCCACAATTCCTCTGAAATCGTGGACTATCAGCTCCCAGAAATCCTTCATACGTGGCCACTCCCACGTATAAGGGGCTCGCCTTACCATCATGGCTCCATAAGACGCCTCCGTGGCCTTGGATTGGAAATAATGACGGCTAGTTCGGTGGCTGCAATAGAAATAAAGCTGCTAATGTTTTGAACATCCATCACCATGGTTACTGGGATGTTATTAACAGTCAGCTCTACATTGTTTTATCAACTTTTAATAAATATCACTGAAAGTCTTGAACAAATCTGTGATGGAAACTTGCCATCTGTTTAAGTAGTAACTGTAATGTGATTACTCACTTGAAAACAGTAAAGTGTTACATTACTGCATTACAAATGTAATGTGATTACACACAACTGTACTAACTGCCCCCAAAATGTTCATATGCAGGTTCAGAGTTTCCATACAGGTGAGGACATTTTCCCGTCACTTTTGTTTTGTCAGATCACAACTTTTTCCTGGATCTTGTTTTGTTTTGCAGGTTTTATTAATGAGATTCCTGGTGTGTTTGTTTTGGAGAGGGAGGCACGTCTGTGAATAATTCAGCTCCTGAACGACAAACACTGAAGGAATTCTCACCAGGAGAAGTTTCAGCTGGTTACAATCTGCCATCAAACCCCCCGAAATCTGACACACTGGAGATTTAACCTTTAGGGCGCACTTTAACATTACAAACACTCATATGTACATGAAATTAACTTTTCAAAATCAAGCTTTAAAAAATGTTATACATTGACATGATATATTTCTTTAACCAACATCACTCCTAATTCATTAATGTTCTGAATTTTGACCCTTTAAATGACAGGTTTTAATCATGATGCCACTATGTTTTTTTATGAACAAATGAATTGTTTTCAATAAACCACATGCTAAGTGGATACTTCTCACTGCTGACAGTCTGTCATCAGGTGGAAAATAGTCAAAATGACAAATTCTGAGTCAAAAGCCCAAAATGACACTCAGAAATAATACAAGTCATGTTTTTCTGCTTTGATGGCTGTGGGATCAAAAATGTCAGTTTGAATGGGTTTCAATGGAGCATTTTTGGACCTGAACAGTCTGAATGTAACTATTTAGTTTCCACAGTGTATTTTAGACTTATTGTAGGAGCTGAGCTGGAAATTCACTGATTACACTCAAATACACAATCTGGACTACATTTATCACATATGCACGAACATACACACTATTATCAAAACATGAGGAATGAAAAGAGAGTACTTCTTCCGCCACGTCCCAGTCTGATTCTAAATACTGAGTTAACAATACAGCAACCTTTACACCACACTGTGTTTGCAGTTTTATACTCTCTGATATGATCACACTTTTGTACCATCCAAAGTTAATCAAACTACAACTGAAGACCGTTTTCAGATAAGAAAACTACTTGTTTTTCCAAAGATTTAATAGCTCTCTTTTTTGTTTCACCTGCTCAACATTTCATTGTCAGTTTTCTTACAAAATGAGCTCGCAGTTCGTTTGTAGGCGAGTCAAGACACAGAGCCTGAGCTGCACCCGATGACACATTCCTGCCAACACACACACACATACACAGACACACAGACACACAGACACACACGCACACACACACATTAAGTCAATTTTATTTAAATGATGTTAAATCATAAGAAAAGTTATCTGAGGACACTTTTTCATGTGTCTCGTGTGGACCCTTTAATTTAATTTGCAAAGACCTAACAACTATCATATGATCGAGCACTTGGCGAAGGAAAAACTTCCTTTTCACACACACAAAAAACCCAAATCTGAACCAAAACTCAATTCTGAAATCACACAGTGTCCCCACAATGTAGGTGTGAGAACAGACTGACGTCCCCATAAAGCTGGTTAACAAGCACAAAAAAGTTTCCCCTCCCTGTTTTTGTATTACAAACCAGTTTTTAAAGTTTAAAGTCTAAACTATCAAACTTTAACACAAAGCAAAAACACAGACACACACAGAGATACACACATGTAGGCAAAGAAAAGAAAAAAAAACACATAAAAACAAACACACAACCAACAGGAAGGAGACAAAACTGAGTCTGAAAAAGTTCCAACAACCTGACACACTCACCTCCATGGGAACACACACACAGATATCTATAGATGTACATGTACAGACAGATATATTGACAGGCAGACAGATAAATAAACATATATATGTGTGTGTGTGTGTGTGTGTGTGTGTGTGTGTGTGTGTGTGTGTTACCGGCAGCAGAAGTCAGATCCAGCCATCCTGCTCTTTGTGTGTTTGTGCTCTTGTATTCCTGAAGGGGCGAGTCCAAATCACTCAAACAGGTTCCTCTCTCTCCCTCTGACCCCGCCCCTCCCTGACCTGCCTGTCTCAGCATGTCCTCCTCCTCCTCCTCCTGCTGCTCCTGCTCCTCCTCCTGACTTCCTGTTGACCTGCAGCTCTCTGTGCAGACCATAGACTGTAAGTCGGACCCACGGCGCCCTCTGGCCGCACTCAGCAGGCGGTGCATCGTCCGATGAAAACAGAATAATCATGATAATGAGATAATAAAACAGAGAAAATGTTTTTTTTTTACTGGCGTGACATTTAACCCTTTGAAACCTGGATCTACATCACTTTTCTCGTGCTGCGTTCACATGCCCTTTACAAGCATTTAAACCTCTCTCTCCTGCACAGGAAACAGCATCGAACAAACCAAATTGATCCAGACCGACAAAGACCCAAATTTAAACAGGTCCAAGAGTAACATCCAGTCATGATAACAGTGTGTCAACACAGTAGAGAATCAGTTATAATAAAATAATAATATAAAATAAATAATAAATAATAATATATAATAAATAATAAAAAAGAAAAAACGTACCTGCTTCAGAGAGAGCAGATTTTTGTTCTTCAGCGGCTTCTCTTCATATTTCCATCTGCAGAGCGGACAGTAAAAACACAAAACTCCCAGCCGGGAATTTAGACAACAACAATAATGATAATTATAAAAACAACAACAACAACAATAATAATAACAACAGCAGGTATGTATTTTTGCCTACTTTATTCTTTTAAATTTTTGGTGATTTTTCGTTTTTTTTTAAAAAAAACTTTTGTGATTTTTTTTTTAAAAATGGCTACTTTTTTATCTCATTGATACTTTTTGGTGATTTTTTTCTTCGATTTTTTGTGATTTTTAGAAATCATCTAATTTTTTGTTTGTTTGTTTTGTAAGTCGTTTTTTTAAGAACCCATGCCCTCTGCAGACATATTTTCTTGAAAATGTTGACCTATCTATCTATTTCATTCTTTGAAAATATTTGGTGATATTTCTTTTCTTTTTCATTTTGTAAAAATGTTTGGTGATTTTTTTTCTGTTTAAAAATTGTTGCCTTTTTTTTAAAACATTCTGCATACTGATCAGGCGTGACGTGTGGTCAAATTTATATCACAAATATATCAATTTTTAATCAGTTTTTTTTTCATTCATGTTTTGATTTTGTTTAAACCAGTTTTTTTGCTTGCTTACAGTGGTGTTTATGTATTTTTTTATAAAAATGTCATCCATAGTATTTTTTCATTCATTTAAATTTTTCATTTTCATTGTATTTTTTCCTTTTTTCTGTATCATGTAATCTTCATCTCTCCTTTCCCTCATCTTTGCCTCTCTCTCTTTAATCCAATCGTGTCTTTCTCTCCTCCCTTCACACCGAGCGCCCTCCTCCTCCTCCTGCTGCTGCTCCTCCTCCTCCTCTCAGCTGTCCTTGGTGCTGCTGTTTCAGATGGAGGCTGCAGTATTCTGCTGAGTCGTGGTGAGCCAGCATCCGCTCGCTCTGTCTGCAGCCTCAGACCCTCGGAGCAGCTCCACGACCCCCCGCCGGGAAACTACAGCGCCCACAATCCTCCGGCCGCAGCCCAGACTGTTGCCAGGCCTGCAGCGGAGCCCCGTGGAACCCTGGGAGTCGCGGTCCTCACTGAGCAGCTAGTGGGGGAGGCAGAGAGAGAGAGAGAGAGAGAGAGAGTGAGTGAGAGAGAGGGAGGGAGAGAGAGAGAGGACATGTCCACCGTCAGAGGGAGAGAAGGGTGAGTTGATCTGTTTTTCATTTTTCAGCTCTCCTCCCTCCTTTTCTCTCTCTGCGGCTGTTATCATCATTTTCTCCTCCTCCTTCATCCTCCTCTTCTCTTTCTGTCTGTCTGTTTCTGTCTCCATCATCACTCGTTTACTCTGTTTTTCACCCTCCATCTTTTCATCTCATGCCTCCCATCAAACCTCCTGCTGCTGATGCTGCTGTGTCGCTCTGACGCTGCAGTTTCCCGGTTCAGATTCAGTCCTCCGGGAATCAGCGGCGTGTTGGCACTGTGTTTGTCTCATCACATCTGAGAGTGTGTGTGTGTGTGTGTGTGTGTGTGTGTGTGTGTGTGTGTGTGTGTGTGTGTGTGTCTGTGTGTGTGTCTCCACCCAGTCTGAGCTCACACATCAGTCTCATGTTGACTTCAGAAGGTGTGACCGGAGTTTACATACAGAACAACAATAACGTGACACAATTGGACGTTAAATGACCCGACACTGACAGATAACATGATAACATGACATCACACGTGAGAGGACACAGACAGACGGACAGATCCAACACGACAGCAGCTGAAACAACATGACGTCGTCACAGGACGGTTATTTCAAACACACGGCCAGCCCAAACCTGACACCAGGAGCCGACACGACGAGACAAAACACCACATGATATAAGAACATATAACATAACATGCCATGAAATACAGGACACGACAAAATATAACATGACACAACAATTTAAAACACAAAGGAAAAATCAGGACTAAACAAGATATAACATGATGAGATAAAACAGGATAAAAGATAGAACATAACAAGAAAAAACGAAAAAGAAAAAACATGAGATGAAATCTGACGATGCAACATGTAAAAGAACACGAAAACACATGACACAATACTAAACGTGCCAACAACATAAAACACATCAGCAATTTACAATCAGACACAAAAAATGACACAAGATAAACAGCATACAACAACATAGGCCGAAAACACAGTGAGATACAACATTAAATGACAAGATGTAACATAAAAACACATAACGGGACATGAAAATACATTACATGACATAACAAGGCAACAAAAAACACGATACAACAATTTAAAACACAACATGAAGAAACGAGACATGATAAGATAAAATATGAACAGATACAACGCAGAAAGATAAAAGACTACAAGACAAAACACAACAAGACAAAAAACGACAAGATATAACACGACATAACAAGACAAAACATGACCAGACAACAGGAGCCCCACTTTATTTTAGTCTAAATGTTAAACTGCCCCTCTCCATAATGTTGAATAAAGAATAGTATTGGCCCCAGGACGCCTCCCTGAGAGACCCCACAAACTATCAGACAGAAAAACCATAACATTTGACGAAAGGATTGACTGCCCCTAACCCTTAGGAACAGTTTGTTAACCCTTAGGAACAGTTTGTTAACCCTTAGGAACAGTTTGGTGCTTCACTTTTTGATCTTTTTGTCTGTGTTCATGCATATGGCATACATTCTGTGTATTTGAGTGTAATCAGTGAATTTGCAGCTCAGCTCCTACAATAAGTCTAAAATACACTGTGGAAACTAAATAGTTACATTCAGACTGTTCAGGTCCAAAAATGCTCCATTGAAACCCATTCAAACTGACATTTTTGATCCCACAGCCATCAGAGCAGAAAAACAGGACTTGTATTATTTCTGGGTGTCATTCTGGGCTTTTGACTCTGAATTTGTCATTTTGACTATTTTCCACCTGATGAGGTCATTTTGACCATATTTGGCATATGGAGGAAATACATGCTATTTCCACTAGGTGACCTGTCACAGTCAATGTAGCTGCTGATCGCTGACGTATCCCAGACTGTCAGCAGCAGCAAAGACAAAAAAAATCTACTTAGCATGTAGGATATCGAAAACCTGGCATTTCAAGGACTACAGTTTTGAAAATTAATGTAGAAAATCATATCAATGGATGATGTTTTGTAAAGCTTGATTTTAAAAAGGCGGTTTTGTGCGCAGAGCGGTAATAGTGTGTGTGATATTAAAGCGGCACCTGAAGGGTTCAATTTAACGTGATCTTTGGTCCATCTTTTGATTTTTGTCGTTTTCTGTCTGAACAGAAACTGCTGAGTCATGTCTGCCGGCCTGGACGATACAGACAGCGTGTTCGGTGAGTCGCACACAAACACATAAAACTAAGTAACTGAAGTACAGGTCTTCGGTACAAATTTAAAGTACTTGCACTTTACTTGAGTATTTCTGCTTCACTCCATGTACAACGCCACTTTCAACAAAGTTGGGACGCTGTGTATTTTTTTATTTTGTGTTTGTATTCTTTTTTCTTTCCTTGTAAGACGTCTTTGAGTACTTAGAAAAGCGCTATGTAAGTATTAGTATTAATATTATTATTATTATTAGTAGTAGTAGTATTAAAAGGTAAAATAAAACAGAATGCAATGATTTCAGGCTTTTTTTAAACCTATATTTGGTTGAATGCAGCACCAGTGATGAAATATTAGAGATGAAAGTATCCTGCAGGAAGTGATCAGGTTCAAATGATCTTTAGTCTTGCTCTTTCAAAGTTCATTTGGTCTCAATATGATTGACCCTGCTTTGTAGATATCTTTTTGCAATTTTTTAAAATTATTATTGCTTTTCCATTATTAGTATTTTTTATTTTACCTTACATTATTATTATTATTTAATTATTATTTTCTATATATTTTTTATTTTTATTAGAATTTGTATACTTATGTCAGTGAATGTTCCTTAAAGTGAAAATTGAAAATAAAAAGTTAAAAAAAGTTAATTTTTTGATGAATGGTAAAAAAAACCATTAAAAATAATAATAAATATAAAAAATGTCAGATCTGATCCGCCTATTTTCTGCTGAACGCTTTTTTGTGTGTTTGTTCTTCATCAGCGGCTCCTCTTATCCTCCTTTCTTCTCCTTCTTCCAGTTTCTAGCATCATCTAATGTCCCCCCAATATAATTACTCATCTCCCCCGAGACCTCCCCCTCCTCCTCCCCTCTCTAACGTCTCCTCTCTCTCCTCCATCCTCTCACTTATTCACTCTCTTTTCTCTCTGTGTCGACATTTCACCACCAGAACCTTCACCTCCTCGTCTCTCCTCCTCTCTGCTCCTCCTCCTCATTTACCCCCCCCAGGGAAATAAACTGCAGTCGGGGGGTTGTGGGGGAGGAGACACACAGGAAGTCTTTAGATTTTACACGCTTCATGTTCAAACAGAAAATGCTGATGGTGAAAATAATATCAGTTTAAATATATTTCACCTCTCATGAAGTACTTCACTTCATCTGCATGTTTTTAGATTTAAAAAATGATAATTTCATGTAGTTTTGGTTTAATCTTCTCCTTAAAACACGCTTTAGTACGACATCAATAAAAGCATCCGGCAGTGAAACACAGAGAGCTTCATAAAGATGTAAAAACAGAGATTTTGAGTTCATTAATAATGTGGATTTACAGAAAACTGCCAGGCTATAAAAAAAACCCCCAAAACTGATCAGTATCAGTTCAGAACGTGAAACTTTCCTGTTAGCGCAGTTTCGTTCCTGTTTCTTGTGGAAAATAAAATGTTCTTTTCATTTTCTGACTATGCTAAATGGTTATCTTTAAAAATCACCACAAACATAAAAAAAGGCCTTTTTTTCTTTAAAAATGGATCCTTTTGTTTTTTTTACAAAGCAAACAAACTGCCAGAACATTTTAAAGAAAAAATATCACCACATTTTTTAAAGACAAAAAAATCTCCAAAATCTTTTCTCTTTTCTTCTCCAAATCTTTTTTTAAGAAAATAAAATCGCCAAATGAAAAAAAGTAATTAAAAAAGAAATCACCAAAAATTTTAAAGAAAAAATATTACCCATTTAAAAAAAAAATAAAATACAAAAAATTTAAAGGAAAAAAATGTAAAAATTAAAAAAAAAAAAAAAAAAAATTAAAAAAATATATACAAAAAATTGTAGAAGAAAAAAAAAAGGAAAGGAAAAATGTAAAAAAAAAAAAAAAACCACTTTTACAAGATGTTGTCAAGTTCTAACAACATCAAACTCTTGTTATAAGAATTAACTTATTTATCTTGTTATAAGGTGAAATATTTCAAGTAATAAATATGAAATGTGTAGCCAAGAAAGAAAAGGGAATTATAAGGAATTATACGTCAATCTGATCATGTTTTAATGCGCTCAGGCCGGCGCTACAAAGCACCCCAAACAAAAACTAATGAGTACATCTTTTATTTCTTCTGCTATAAGGCTGCTAAATGTTGACAGTAGTCTTTTTTAATGACTGTTTTATTTTCGACTCGCATGGTTGGTTTCTTACTGGGTCTCTTTATTCACGTGGCTGTCAGCCCAAACACATCTTCTATGAATGTATACATTTTGTTGTGGTTTTGATTTCTTTAATTTATTCTGCCCGGTATTCGTGTGGGTCAGTATGCTCGGGACCATACGAGGTGCCAGTGAGTATCTGGCCCATGTACTGATTTCTCTGATGTACTAATACTGCTGAGTGTTGCGTGTTGTCTGTCGGTTTGTGTCTGGTCTGGGCAGAATTGCCCTTTTGGGATACGTAAAGTTGTTTGAAGTTGAAGTCATAACGTTGTGCACTTTGAGGACAGTTTGGTCGGACTTCACTACGAAGAGGGATGAACATCCGCTATTACTCTAAAGGGTTAAAGGTTCAAGACGGGTGAGGTCGCAGTGAGGGACTCCATAATGCATCATGTTGATGCAGGTCCTCACATGTGCAGACTGACAAACGTGCGTGTGTGTATTGGTCAGTGTGTGTGTGTGTGTGTGTGTGTGTGTGTGTGTTTGTGTCGGTCAGCATGATGAATATTTGATGGCACTCTGTTGGGCTGAGTGTGTGGGGGGGGGGGGGCTCATTCTGTTAAAACTTGAGTCGTCATCAGAAATGAAGCTGCAGCTGTTATAAGGGAAGCACACACACACACACACACACACACACACACACACAGGGATTTTTGGAGACATTAATGTTTTCATTTCATGGCTAAATTAACTGCTTGTGATGGTGCGCGCACTCAGAGACTGTTAGTTAACGGGGGGGTTTGGTGAATTCTTCTGTTTCCGCTGAGCGTGTCGGTGAGTCCCGACAGGTGAAGGTGTGTGTCGGTGTTTCAGACCTGAACGAGGTCCCAGAGACCGAGCTGCTCGACAACAGCATCCAGAAGGGCCGCGCCCAGCTGTCCGTCAAAGCCCGCCGCCACCGCCCGTCCAGGTCCCGTTACCGTGACAGCGTGAGCTCCACCGAGGGCGACGACAGCCTGGACAGGAAGGTACAGCGTGTTTTATTATTCATTCATGTCAACAGCTCAACCTGACTGATGACATCACCGTGACATCATACTGGTGATTTCATAAGTGTGTGTGTGTGTGCGTTTGTGTGTGTGTGTGTGTGTGTGTGCGTGTGTGTGTGTTATCAGGACAGTCCGTTACACTCTGCCCGCTCACCTCTCCACCTGGCCATGCGAGGCTCCTCCCCCTCTCCTGATTCGCTGCTGTCAGCACGAAGCCCCGCCTTCTCTTTCGACACACCGCTGGTGAGACCAATCAGAGCTCAGGACAGGTCGTCCACATGATGCTAATTAACGCTAACTAATAACAAACAAACAAAAGACGATGCCTCACTGTGATTGGTCAGGTGCGGCGCTCTCCAGAGGATGAAGAAGCATCATTGGTGGCTCCACCTCGGGGGCGGTACCATCAGCTGACCAACGCCACGTCTCAGGAGGCTCTGGTGACGCCCAGCAGCTCACCGTCCAGGTCCTGCCCCTCCTCCGACTGCCGCGTCTACATGAGGAGGAGCAGGAGGCCAGACAGTGAAGGTACACACCTGTAAACACACACCTGTAAACATAAACACACCTGTAAACACACACCTACAGACACACACCTGTAACCAGAAAATGTGTGTGTGTGCGTGTTTCAGTGTTGGTCTCTGACTCCAGTCGGGACACCAGTCCGGCAGACCCCGGCAGTCCGACCGTTATCTTCGACAAGAAAACCAAAAGACGTTTCCTGGACCTCGGGTGAGACACACATCAGATTTAAGGATGTTTCTCAGATTTTAGGACATTTTTTGGATTTGAGGATGTTTTTTGGATTTTGAAACACTTTGTCGGATTTATCAGAGCCCAGATTTAAATTGCGGGTCGTCGGTTGAGTTTACTGACATATTTGTATATTAATAATAAAGTTGTGGTTGATGTGATGATGTTTGCGTGTCTCTGTGTCTCTCTGTCTGTCTCCGTGTCTCTCAGGGTGACTCTGAGGCGTTCGTACATCCGTGTGAGGAAAGACAAGTCCAACCGTCTGTCTGTGGGCAGCAGGTGAGTCCATCATTGAAGACACTCGTCCGTCCTCACAGGTCAACATGTAACACGTGTCCTCCTTCGTCCTCAGAGACACGTCTGAAAGTCCGTCTCGTTCTTCGGGATCCTTTGTCCCGTTCTCCTGGTTCAGCGAGGGACGGGGGTCGTTGTCCTCCGCCGGGACTCCCCCTGCCTCCCCCAAAGTCCCCCCGCTGAGCTCCCCGAGGCCCCGCAAGTCTCACTCCCAGGTACAGACCCCGCCCCCTGTGATGTCACAGCGTCCACACTCAGTGAAAATGAATGTTGATGCAGGTTCAGAGCTCAGAGCCTGCAGCAGAGATCACATGACCACAGTGATGTATGAACACTCACACACACACACACACACACTCACTCACACACACACACTCAGTTCCTCTTCGCTCAGAGAAAACAGCTCCATTAAACCTCCATCAGCTGCTAATGGCTTCTGTGTGAGTGTGTGTGAGTGTGTGTGAGTGTGTGTGTGAGTGTGTGTGTGTGAAGTAGTAATGCCCTAATAAATTGGACGTACAGTCATTTCCACACAAAGCTCATTAATGTGGACATAAGCTGTAGGGTTGGCTCTGAGGGGCTGGCTCTGAAGGGCTGGTTCTGAAGGGCTGGTTCTGAAGGGCTGGTTCTGAAGGGCTGGCTCTGAGGGGCTGGTTCTGAAGGGCTGGTTCTGAAGGGCTGGCTCTGAGGGGCTGGCTCTGAGGGGCTGGTTCTGAAGGGCTGGTTCTGAGGGGCTGGCTCTGAGGGGCTGGCTCTGGGGGGCTGGTTCTGAAGGGCTGGCTCTGAAGGGCTGGTTCTGAGGGGCTGGCTCTGAATTCTAAAAGGCAATAGGACAGAATGGACTGAAACAGGAAGTAGAATGAAACTCTTACTTTGTGTTTTCGTCTTTCAGGAGTCCGTTCTCAGCGAGGAGTTCTCTCCTCCTCACACCTCTCCTCCTGACTCCTCCTCCTCCAGGTCCTCCCATCCATACCACACCCTGTCCCAGTCCTCCGACGAGGTAACACACGACACACACTCTGATAGTCTCACATGTTGTGTGTCCTGCAGCCTCAGACAGACGCAGAGCTCTCAGATCAGTCACATTCATCAGACACAGTTTTCTCCTCTTCCTCTCTCTCCTCCTGTCTGTCCTCCTCAGCCCCTGGAGGAGGTGTCCTCTGCAGTGTCCTCGTGGACGACTCAGCAGGTGTGTCAGTGGCTCCGAGGACTCCACATGGAGCAGTATGTCCCAGAGTTCACTGCGAGGGACGTGGACGGACAGCAGCTGCTGCAGATGGACGGAAACAAGCTGAAGGTGAGGGTGAGGAAGAGGAGGAGGAGGAGGAGGAGGAGAAAAATACTGGATAAAAAGGTGAAATGCCTAAACTTCAGGGAGTAAATGAGTTTTTTACCCTAAATGTCCAAATCTGACGCAGGGGGAACCCCAAAGCGTCACATTGGGACGTGATGCAGCATCATGTCTGACAGCATGCTGGTTGAATGTTTGAGGAAAACATCAGAGTGAGACGTCTGTCCTCGTCCTCTGCAGGGTCTGGGCGTGCTCAGCTCGTCCGATCGCAGCGCTCTGAAGCGTCGCATCAAAGATTTCCACTCTGCAGCCGAGAAGGAGAGAAAAGCTCTGGACAAGATGGAGAGACAGCGAGAGAAACAGCGGAGACGAGACAATGAACAGCGCAGGAACTGAGGACAGACACCAGACCAGAGGACAACGAGGGAGAGGACTGACGATAACAAGGGAGAGGACAATCTCTGTGTGTGTGTCTCTGGATGGAGGTGTCCCTGTACGGAAGACAAAGAGTGGAAAAGTCATAAAAAGATCAAATGAACGTTTGCTCGTTTCAGACTTTCTTTTGAAGTCTTTTTCTACGGTGGCTCCTGAAGGACAAATTCAGCAGATTACAACAGCTGTGCCTTGTTGACAATTTGTTTTTTTCACAACAAAAACGTAAACCCTGATAAATAAAGAACAGTCCCTGAGTCCTGTTCTTGTTGTTTATATATCTAAAGTAAATTATCTGAAAGACGGAAATATTAACAATTTCAGATTTGTGCTTTTCCTCCTCCATGTTATTTTGTCCTTCTGGGCCACCGTAATACTTTAAAGGACATGTCTTTTTACTTTCCCACAATCCACTGCACACCAGGGACTGTGTAAGGTGCGTTCAGGTGCGTTCACCGGTCATTAAAGCATGTTGAGTTGATAAATTCATCACAGGCTGTAAATCTGAAAAAATATCAAAGTATGGAAGCCAAGAAAGGCCAAAATGATTTGACTTTAATAACCCCCGATCGCCTCAGTGTGAGACTGAACTTAATGTTGAGTTTTTACATTTAAATATCTTAATTTATGTGGTTTGAATTCTCCTCTTTGAAATGATAGAAAGGTCACTGTGAATTTAAAGTTTATTCAGATGTTAAATTCAAAGATGTGAGTTTCAAATAAATTAAAACATAAAATCCAAAGAGTCATTTTCCGATCAAAACACTGAGTAAAAAAATAAAACTATATTTAACTGGTTAAATTCAGACAACAATAACAGGAGCTGCATGTTTGGAGGGCATGTTGTCTGTCTTTAAACATTTTTGCGAATTTTATTTCTTAAAAACTTTTTGTTGATCTTTAAAGAAATATATGCCATTTTCCAATAAGATTTTTTTTTTAAATTTGATGAAGAAAAACATTTGGCTTTTTTTTTTTTATTTCTTTAGGGTAATTTTTTTCTTTAAAAACTTTTGTCAGTTTTTGAAGAAAAGAACAAATGATTTTTTTTTTAATCAAAAAAAAAAATTGGTAAAATATTATCCTTTTTTGTTTTCATTTTTGAAAGTCAGCAGAGCTGAATGGAACGCACCCCGAGACACAGACAGACAAACACCAACTCAAATAAAAATTATGGTGGAAAAAAAAATTATTTTAATTTAAATTTAGACATTTACAACAAATACAAAATAATTAAGAAAATTACAGAAAAATTTTATTAAAATATATAATATATAAAAAAATAAATCAGTTCCCCAAACTGACTGTGTTTACAGTTTCACACACACACACACACACACACACACACACACACACACACATGAGGCTGCCTAATAAATGTTATTTCCATACAGAATAACTTCACGTTCAAACACACGCTCGTTTGTGGCGTTATTAAATAAATCAAACTTAAAAATAGAAACAGACCAGGTCAAATAAATATTTCAGCATAAATAGAAAAAATAAATAAAAAATTAATAAATATGCAGCAGATAAAGATATGACCTCACAAATGTTTATAAATATCGACATAAATAATCAAAAAATACAGAAACAAACACGAGCGTCTGTTTCCTCCTCTAACAGTCAACATGTTGAACCGCCATGTTTCTCGATTAGTTTCGTCCAACTTTTCTGCTCAAAGTGTCTGAGATTATTTATCGATTATCGGGATTATTGTCTGATAATCAATCAATAGACGCTGTAACAGGCGAACTGTTTGTGACGCTGACGGAGAAAATGAAAGAAGAGACGCAGCGATCAGAGAAAAACAGGCTCAGACCTGCAGAGACGCAGCAGCTCCTCATTCCTGAGGGCTTCCACACATTCCTCACACACACACACACACACACACACACACACACACACACACACACACACACACACACACACTCCTCCTTCACAATAAAACCTCGGCCTCAAACGCTCCTCTCACAGTAAAAAACCATAAAAGAATCTGCAGGTTCTCTGACTGCAGGACGACGTCTCAGAAGACACTTTCACACTTCCTGTTCAAGGCGGAAATATCACGCCATTTTTCCGCCTCGCCGTTCTGCGTATGATGCACGATGGCGGAGAGCGGGCACAAAGCGGTCTCACCTTTAAGTCTGGACAGGAAGTAATAGCAGCATCAAGACTAGGTCTGAGACAAACGCAACGGCAGAATGACACGACCGTGGACGGGACGCTGTGACGGCGTGATGTTTGACGGCGTGTTCTGCGTGCGACTCGCTGCAAGAGATTTAAAAGCAGCTGTTAGCAGTTAGCAGCTAACTCAAAGAAGAAGCAGAGCGGCTGTAAACTTTGGATTATTTGAAAACGATATTTTCTGGCTGATAAATGGGGTCACTCTGGGTCATTTTCACAAAAGAATTTGGGGGATTCTTTAAGAAAAGATTCTGGAGTGTGTTTTTTCTTAAACACTTTTTGGTGACTTAAAGTAAAAAAAAATGCAATTTCTTGTCTTTAACAAATTTTGGTAATTTTTCAAGAAGAGATTTGGTGATTTTGATTTGAATGTTTTCTTTAAAAATAAAAAAAAAGGAAGGCATGTCTTTTTAAAAGCTGCCCAAAAATTTAAAGAAAAAAAATGTTTGAAGAAATAAGAACACCAAAAATTTCAAAAGAATTTTTTTTTTTAAAAATTCCAAAAAAATTGCCACAAAATGTAGAATAAAAATCACCAAAAACTGTCAAAGAACATGAAAAAAAAACGAAAAACGTCAAACGTGTGATGTCTGTTGTTTACAAAAAATTGCTGACACATATGTCAACACGTCACACTAGAGGCCCACGCTGTTGTGTTAAACCTCTTTAGTTTCTGTGGTGCCGGCATACTGTCTAAAATCACAATCTGCAGACACATGACGCCGCTTTCTGATTGGTTCTGTAATAAAGGGGGTCAAAGGTCGTCTCTGCGGGAGGACGTGTCACTCGGGGGGAAATTTCTGGGAGCTAAATGCGTGCGAAAACACAGGACAGGAAGTCCTGTTTCAAAATAAAACGTCTTCCTCTGAGGGTCAGCTGATTTGAGCAACATCACGCCAAAGAGTGATGATGTCAGCTGACAAAAACAACACAAATATCAAATATCAAAAATAGGAGGACTCAGGTGGTCCGCTCAGCTGCTGATTCCTGATTCGTCCTGTGTGTCCCCAAACGCAGTGTGGGCGGGGCTTAGAGTGCTCCCGCTGGGCGGGGCCTGTAGGTGGCGACAGCCCTGAGGCTGCGGATCAGGTCGTGACAGAAGGAGCGGAGCTGCGTCAGCGTCAGGTGGGTCGCCACCTGCACCTCGTAGTTACCGTGGAGACGGGAGGCCAGGTCCGGACTCTGACCCGCCTCGCTGCCGCTGCCGAGCTGAGCCGCCTCCTTCATCTGAAACACAGAGACAGTCGGTCAGTTGGGAGCGCTCGGCCGAAGAGCGATGATGTCACACAGGTGTGAGCGTTACCTTGGTGATGTGAGTCAGCAGGTCTCGGAGGTCGGCCCGCAGGTCGCTCAGCCCGCTCAGACGCTCCGATAAAACTCCCAGCAGCCCCTGGTGCAGCCGCACGCCGGCCGCCATGTGACTCACACAGTCGTCCTGCAGGAGGAAATATGTATTTATACACTGAATAATACACTGATTCATGTATTTATACACACTGATCAATACGCTGATTCATGTATTTATACACAGAAATATTTATTCATTCAGGCTTTTATTTTCTGATGTTTCTGAACCTGGCGAGCCCTCAGGCTGCGGACTGACCAGTGTGAAGCGTTCGGATGGCGGTTTGAGGATGGGTGCGGCGGGGATGCCCAGTGATGTCACCATCATCTGCAGGTTGGTGGTCTGTGCGGCGCCGTCGAGGGTCAGACCCTGCAGAGGTCAGAGCAGCGACAATATTAACACACGAAGAAGAACAACAGTCAATAGGAGCAGAGCTGAAGCGGCCAATCAGACGGCTCGGTTACCTCGGTGGTGACGGTCGCGGCGTGCACGGTGGGGACGTCTTTAAGGATCTTCTCCACCAGCGTCTTCGCTCGCTCCGCCGCTGCTGTGAGCGCTGCTGATGGGTTGGACGGCGAGCTGACGGGAGCTGATTGGATCAAATTCACCAACAGGTAACAGAGCAGCAGGACGGCAACTGGAGAGGGACAAACATCATCATTTATTATTATTATTATTATAATAATGAACCATACGCTTCGTGCACGGAGGGTAAATCCTGTCAGTAAATCACTTTAGGAATCCTGAATTAATGATTCATAAAGTTACATTAAAAAAATAAACATTAAACATAAATTAATGCAGATGTGATGTTCACTGACACAGTTCGATTAAATGTTGTGCACAAAATAAATTATCTATCAGTGATGCCTAATTTATGGGCAACAATCCTACAAACACCTGTAAATCCAAGAATCACCCTAAAATCCTAAATACAATCTGAAATCTGAGAAACTTCCTAAAATAAAAACAACGTCCTAAAGTCTTAGAAATATTCTGAAAACTAGAAATGTCCTAAAATCCTGAAACGTCCTGAAATCTGAGACACGTTCTAGCCGTTCATCCCACAAATGTCCTGAAATCCTAGGACCGGGTATGTGGCCCCTGGCCCCCAAACACAGCGGCTCAGCGTCCCCGCTCTGTGAGTCTGTCTCTCGTGTTTCTAAAGCTGCAGTTTGGGCACCAACAGTCCTCCATACAGACTGAGGCCGGCACTGGTCAGCCTCCATACCGCGGAGCCTCAGGTGAGCGTGCGCTGACGTAGCGGAGGTGTGCCGCTCTCCTCAGGTGACATAATCCACATCTGGACACTAACTGGTTAAAGCTCTCTGGACCGAAGCTCGTGCACAGTTCTGCTGAGTGGAGGAGAAGGCGCGCGGGCTCACCTGTGGCGGGCTTCATGTCTGTCAGGGCGGCTGTCCGGGTCTCAGTCTCGGTGTCTGTCCGCCGGTGTGTGTCCATTGGTGGCGGTTTGGACTTTTTATCTGCACGCGCCGCGGCGGGATTTTCCATTGACGGCCACCAGCGGCGGAGTCATCCCGATAAAACCCGAAGTGACGAAGCCGCTTGTGCAAACTCGTTGTGTCACAACCAAAAGTGAGATCCGCGCTGCGGGCGCGCACACGCGGATGCGCGGAGGGTCTCACCTCCACAGGTGAAAGACGTGACGTCAAACCTTTACTCAGACTACTTTCACAAACTTTTATTCACCACAGAAACTCACAGAAACATTATTTCACATTACTTATTTATTCATTGTTAATGATAATCTTACCAATAATTATATCATCATTTTAATAATCATAATGCCAATAACACATTTGTATAATTGTTATCATCATTATTATAGTTCTAATTATTATTATCGTTATTATTATTATCATTGTTAGTTATTATTATCACTAATAATATCATCTTAATAAGAAGAATTATAATATATATTTTTAAAATTATTGTAATCATTGTTATTACTCTCATAATCAATAATAATTATTATTATTACATTTATTTTTCATCATCATTGTTACTATAGTTTTATTTTTATTTTTTATTTTATTATTATCCTACTTTTCTTACAGTGTTTAGTATTCAGATCCTTTGCAGTAACAATTCTGCAATAACTACACTGAAGATGTCATTGGAGCTTTTACAAAGTTTCTTTGTAAAAGCTGATAAGTGCAGTAAAAGTATAACATGAACTTCTGAGATGTTGTGAAGTAAAAGTATAAATATGTCAGTAAATAAAACTTGTTTGGGTGTTTTCAAGCTGAAGCAGCGTCACCTGCAGATGCTCGCCAAAATTGAATTAAAATATATATATAAATATTATAATACAATTAAATAAAAAAATAAAAGTTAATTTCATCAGAAAGGTTTATTATTTAAAATTATTTTTATTATTTAATAAAAGATTCTACTTTTTAAAATGTTATTTTATCTTTTTTATTCTGTTTTTTGTTTTTGAGATTAGTATTTATATATGTATTATTTTGTGGAGCAGAAAGTGTGATCAATCTTTGTGTCGACTCAAGGTGTGTGTGTGTGTGTGTGTGTGTATGTGTGTGTGATTGTTATTCAGGTTCACTTCCTGTATGATGTCATGTGTGTCCTCTTTAAGAAATCCTGGAAAAATCTGAGTCAGCAGAAAAAAGCTAAATATTACTTCCTCTTCCTTTTACTGCACATTAACAGTACTCACCAACTGTAGTGAAAGTACAGTAACTGTAGTAAAAAGCCGTAAAAGTACAATAACTTAGCAGTCCAGTAAAACTATAGTAAAAGTACAATATAAAACAGATGTGAGTACTTGACTTGAATATTTGTGTGTGATGTAACTTTTTACTTCAGTCTGAGTTTTTCTGAGTTTTTTTTAGTTTTTACACAGAAAACATCAACAAATACTAAGTACATCAAGTACTTCAAATCCTCTCCACATTCAAAAGTATTATCAGCACAGTGTACTTACATGTACTTTTACTGTGTGGCAGGTACTTCACAATCAGTGAAATATCAAAGTGCAACAAAAGAGATATTTTACTGTCTATTATTTACTGTTGTTATTATCATTATTATTATTATTATTATTATTATTATTATTATTATTATTATCATCAACAATAATGATAATAATAATAACAACAACAACAACAATAATAATAATAATAATAATAATAATAATAATAATAATAATAATAATAACAATAAATAAATAATAATACTGTGAGATGCACTGCCAAATATTATATACTCAATGCTCACTTACTGTCTTTTGGTGGAGCTTTTCCTCCCTCAGTCTCTGCTTTTCATCCTGAAAACACAAACAAACAAACAAACACACACACACATAAACGCAGAATCGAATCTTAAGATTAAAATAAATTCTGAATGTAACGGTGAGCCGACCAGGTGAGGTTTGTTTGTTTCAGATTTAACCCTTCGAACTCTGATTTGACTTCTTATAAAATATGAGAAAAAAAGACAACAGGCAACGTGGTTGAAAAGTTTTTAAAAAATAATCTAAAAAAAGCTTTTTTCCACAAATTGCAAGTAAATGGTGTATTTAGAAAATCATTTTTAAAAAGGGAAAAATGTCTGGATAAAAAATAAAGATGTAAAAACTATATTTCTAATGATCATAATTATATATTTAAATATTTTAAGCACTTTCCTCATCTCCTTTTTCTTTTTTCTTTAAAATGTATTTTCAGGTAACTTTCTTGATTTTATTCAACTAATTTCTTGCTAATTTTTGGCTAATTTATTATATTTGTATTGTTTTTTTTTTTAATTATTTATGTATTTTCATGTGATTTTATTTGGCTTTTTTACATTCAAACCAACTTTTTTCCTCGAAGGAAAAACTTTTACTGTGAAAGTCTGTGTTTTTCCACTGAGTCTGTTATTTCCTCATGTTTCTGCCGTGGATTTGAACGCCGCCTCGGGCTGCGTGTTCATCCTCTGCTGACTCAGAGGTTTTTCGGATGTGATGAAATGTCGGTCTCAAGCTGATCCAGAGTGATGTCATCAAACTGCTGCGACGTCAGCGGCTCGAAAACTGCAGACCGAATTAAATTTTCTGTTTTGATAATTTTATTTCAGGCTTTTCGTCTTTGGATCAGTTTCACAGTTTAAGCTCCTGAAATGAAGCTGCAGCTGTTTTAGTTTAGTTTCAGTTTGAGGTCAACGTCCCTTTAACCCTTTAAAACCTGGAGACACGTCACTTGACTTTACAAGTATTTAACCCTTTGAACGCCGAGCAAACTGGTGCCGAGCAACTTCATAAAAATGTTCCACAAATTAAGATAAATTAGTGGATTTAAATGATAATATTATATTAAATTATTTTTAAAAAGAAAGCTAGAAAAAAAGTATTATAATTTAATATTTAAAATTATATTACAAAATATTCTTTATATTATTTTTTATATATTTTCTGGTCATTTCATTGTTGTTCTTTTTGAACTTTCTTAACTGATAGTTTTTAACTTTTTTTTGTAATTTTTAGTTGATTTTCTTGTACTTCTTAATAATTTCTTGCTAATTTTTGGGTCATTTCTTCTCAAGTTGTCCGTTGATTTGAAGGAAAAAGATGATAGTTTGTAGGATTAGAACTGAATATTTGATTATAATTTAGGGACTGTTAGTTATTTATGAGGGGGGCGGTGTAATAGGGGAGACTGAGGTTTTTAATTTGGCTTTCAGGGGAGGCACAGACGACTTTAAACGAATGGATTTTGTAATTTTAGGTAATTTTAAAGAAAACATAATTAGCGTTTAGTTTCTTCCGTAGTTTTTTCCTTTCAGTTTTTAATGAAAAAAAAAATCAATGAATCAGCAAATATTTTTTTTCCAAGTTATGGTGAGTGTAAATGAAAAAAGTCCACAATGTTTTTTAAAAAGTCTTAATAAGAAAAACTTTTTTTGGCATTTTTCCTTCAGTTTTGTTGTTGCTGCTGTTTTTGAAAAGAACAACTTTTGGGTTTTTTTAAACAAACTACAAAATTACAACCTTTATTACCTTTATTATTCCCCGACTTCTCCAAAACTTTCAGGGTATATTTAGTTTTCCAAAACTTTTACAGGCCTGAAAACTGCTATCAGCAAATTCAATGACTTTTCCAGGTTTTTCAGGACCAAATGAAGCCTGATGCTCTGAGAGCAGGCGACATCCTCCTTTAAGTCACAATAATATAATAACGATTTCTTTCTTAAGACTTATAACTTATTTAATTTTTTAAATGTCACATCGGTCATGTTGACACACTGTTGCCGTGGCAACAAAGAACATTTAGTTCCTGCTGGAGAGAATCAGAGGTTTGAAAACGAATCGTGTGACAGTTTGTGACTACGTTACCCAGAAGCCCACAGAAGCAAACGTGTGTAAACAAACCCAGAGTGAATTTTATTTATCAGGACAGAAACAATAAACAGTTCAGAGGTTACAGCCGAGGAGCAGGAGGAGAGGGGGGTTGTGGGTAATGACTCATATACTAACATCAGCGTGCAGACACACACACGCGCGCACACTCACACACTCACACACACAAGGAACTACTTCCTGTCTGCACAGGAAGTCAGCAGAGAGAATCATGGGAAGCTGTCGTCGTCATCTTCGGCCATTTCTTTGGCGAACTCCAGATCCTGCTGCTCACGCTCCCGACGCTCCTGAACGCACCACAGAACACACACACACACACACACACACACACACACACACACACACACACACACACACACACACACACACACACACACAAAGACTTTTTTAGGCTTTTTTAAAAACACAGAGAATGAATTTTAACTTTAAGGTCAAACTGACAGAATTTTTAGCCCAGAAATAATTATTCACCAAATAGTTTAATTAAATAGGAACGTGTTAATAATAATCACATTCAGACGTGAGTTATGAATCTTTGTGAGGCGTCTTTTTTATTTAACCCTTTGAAACCTGAGCAAACTGGTTGGACTTCTTTCAAACACATGAGAGGGCAACAAAAAAAACCCAAAATGTAGCAGGAAATTTGTTTAAAAAAGGCACAAAAAAATTACATGAAAATTAATAAAAACAAAACAAACAAAAAAAATCAAGACTTTGAAAAGGTGCTTAAAAATTATACTATATATTATTAAAGTTAAGTTTAAATATTTAATTTTCACAATAATATAGTTTTTTCCTACATTTTTTCTCTTTTTTCCCGACATTTCATATAAATAAAAAATGAAATAATATTTTTTTGCTATTTGTGGAACATTTTTTATAAATTTGTTCCCCACATTTTTGAAAGAAATTGCATCATATGCTCACAGTTCAAAGGTTTCAAAAAACATTAAGACCATTTTCAAAAACTCAAGACTCTGTTCTCAAACGTCAGACTTTTTCAGGCCTTAATTTAAGGACATTGAATTCCAGACTTTGAGACTTTAAGGACCTGCGAGGAGTGACGGTTTAAAGCTGCGCTCTCTCTGATGGACAGCAGGGGGCGCCTGCAGTCCGACTCTCCCGCTCGTCTCCATGGAGATTAGTGTTACTACACTTATAGGATTTCGGGGTAATTCTGGGTAATTCTGGGTAATTCTGGGTGCTTTTGGAGTCTTAGATGAGACTGACATCACAGGATGAATTATTATTGTAAACGTGTGTATTTTTTAACGTCTGGGTGTCGTCCTGATTCACACACGTCTGACTTTAAATCACGTCTGTATTAATATTTCCATCGAATTTTGAATAAAGTGCAGGAACTAAAACGAAAAGTTAAATTAAATTAAAACCTCGTTCTTACACGAAAAATTAGTTTTAAAGGAGGAACATTTTAAAAATGCACAAATATAAAATATTCAAACTTAGATCATTCTGCTTTAGAGTGAAAATAATAATAATGACTTATTACTACATTTTACAGGCTTTACAGGAGTGTGTGTGTGTGTGTGTGTGTGTGTGTGTGTGTGTTACCTCTGCTGACTCCAGGTCTTTGTTGTAAGCTTTGGGAGGAAACCTCATGGCCTGAAGAGACGCAGACACACAATTATTCACACTGAACCGTTACAGTTATTAACGCTTTCATCCAGTCAGTTACAGGTTAATCATTAACGGTTATAACTAATCAATAACAGTTTGAATTCATCATTAATAGTAATAATTAGCAGAAAGAAGACAGAATGTAAATGTGTTAAGAAAATACAAATTAAAAAAATTAAAATCACATTTTAAACAGGTGCGTGTCTCACACTGAGGGACATGTTGTGGATGTCTCAGGTGTGTGGACAGGTGCGTGTCTCACATTGAGGGACATGTTGTGGGTGTCTCAGGTGTGTGGACAGGTGCGTGTCTCACCTTGACGGACATGTTGTGGATGTCCAGGCAGAAGGAGATTCTCTGGTGGAAAGCCAGCTGAGGCTCTCTGGTCCCGTAGATGTCCATCGTCTCTTTTGATTGGACGAAGCCTTTCTCGTGGTTGATGCTCGCCTCGATCACTCCGTCACGGATCGCCTGAAGGACACACACACACACACACACACACACACACACACACACACACACACACACACACAGTAAAGAAATATTTATTACTTTCAACAATAAAACACTCAGAACAGGATGAGACAAATATTTAAATATAACTCTGGGACAACTTAAAATAGCTGGATTTAGTTTATTTCTGCTTTGTGATGAAAATGATGTGTGTTTCCTCGTTACCTTGGCGACGATGAACTCTGCGTCCTCTGGACTGTCGAGCTGCAGCTTCTGAGCGATGTCGGCCAGAGAGATACGAGAGTACGACAGGCTGATCATACGCACACCTGAACACACACACACACACACACACACACACACACACACACACACACACACACACATTCTCAGTGATTTATATCCAGCAGGTGAACATGTGATGTCACAGGGGATCTGTCCTGTGATTGGCTCACCGGTCTTGATGACGTTGTGTCTCAGGCGGATGATGAGCGTGTACGTCCCGTCAGTCTGAAACTTCTCCCCAAACTGCTCCAACACCTGGTTAAACTTCGCCAGGTTACCTGTTCTCACCGCTGGACACAC
Source organism: Plectropomus leopardus (assembly GCF_026936395.1). Taxonomy (NCBI): domain Eukaryota; kingdom Metazoa; phylum Chordata; class Actinopteri; order Perciformes; family Serranidae; genus Plectropomus; species Plectropomus leopardus. The sequence continues at coordinate 30,744,223 of NC_142193.1, forward strand.
ACACACACACACACACACACACACACACACACACACACACACACACACACACACACACACACACTTTTTTTACCTGTACATTTCCAGGACTTTTCCAGGAGACAAACTCTAAAGATCAAACATTTGCTAAAACAACCACTGATACTCGTCTATTTTTTCTATTACTATACAATTACTTTTTAAATAAACATCATTTATAAAAATAATTAATCCATAATCAATAACCGCGGTGTGTTTCGGTGACTCGGTGAACGCGTACTGACCCTGAGTGAGCAGGAAGTACGGCATCAGCGACCTCTTCAGTGACGGCTGTCTGAACTGCAGTCTGTCAGGAATCTCTCCCAGCAGCAGCTCCACCACGATCAGCAGCTTATGGACCTGATCGCAGATCAATACACCTGTGAGCACCCCGACCAGGTCTCCCCCAGCCAGGTGTCAGCGTGTGTGTGTGTCAGTGTGCGTGTGTGTCAGTGTGTGACTGACCGTCTGTTTGAATCCCACAGCAGTGTGTTGAGGAGCTTTCCTCAGAGCGTTGGTCAGAGTCCTGCGAGCCTCAGAGTACTCCAACTGGATCGCCTTAATACGACCTGCAGGTCACATGACACACAGGTAAGAACACAGGTAAACACACAGGTAACCACACAGGTAAACACACAGGAGTTCTCAAAGATAAACAGACCGAACCAGCCCCTACAGACTGAGCCAGCCCCTACAGACTGACCCACAGCTCTGCAGGTGACACTCAGGACTCGGGTTTAGACGTTATCTCCCTCGTAAATGTCACCTGTTATTGTTTTACTTTGATATGAATCAAATCTTCTGTTTGTAATTCTCCGTATGTAGAATGACTCACCTGTATTTGTTTTTTGTTTTCTGCTGTTTTTAGCTGTGACCCGCCCACTGCTGTTATTATCCATAGTTCTATAAACACAAGTACAGGTAGAGGTCTCACCTGTGTAGTACAGGTAGAGGTCTCACCTGTGTAGTACAGGTAGCGGTCTCACCTGTGTAGTACAGGTAGCGGTCTCACCTGTGTGATACAGGTAGCGGTCTCACCTGTGTAGTACAGGTAGAGGTCTCACCTGTGTGGTACAGGTAGCGGTCTCACCTGTGTGGTACAGGTAGCGGTCTCACCTGTGTGGTACAGGTAGCGGTCTCACCTGTGTAGTACAGGTAGCGGTCTCACCTGTGTAGTACAGGTAGCGGTCTCACCTGTTCAGTACAGGTAGCGGTCTCACCTGTGTGGTACAGGTAGAGGTCTCACCTGTGTAGTACAGGTAGCGGGCCCACTCGTTGTTGTTGGCGAGCTCGGGGAACACGGACTTGGACACGAGCTTCTCGGCCTGGTCGTACAGGTTGAAGTGCAGGTAGTTCCTCAGCAGCAGGTTCAGGAGAACGGCCTGACCGTCGGCGTCGTGACGCAGCGTTGCCGTACGCAGACGAGTGTGGAGGAAACTGAAGGGTTAAACAGACACAGTTTGTTTACAGCAGAGAAAGAAAACAATCAACAACAACAATAACAACAAAACGTTCAGACTGATGAAAGAAACACAAAGAAAAGAGCAAGAACTGAAACTTTCAGGTATTTTATTTGAATAATAACACCCGCGGTTAACGTGTGTGTGTGTGTGTGTGTGTGTGTGTGTGTGTGTGTGTGTGTGTGTACCTGCGCATGGAGTCGAACTGGTTGAGGAACTCGTACACTCTGGCGTGGTAATAGTAACACTTGGCAGCGACCAGATCGAGCGCTCGGCGGTTCTTGGAGCCGATCTTCTGCAGCAGGTCGTCGGACACTTTCTGAGCCTGAAACACACGACACGCCGTCATCATCATCGCCATCTTCATCACCATCATCACCATCATCACCATCATCACCACCATCATCAACATCATCACCATCATCACCATCATCATCATCACCATCATCACCACCATCATCACCATCATCACCACCATCATCAACATCATCACCATCACCACCATCATCACCATCATCACCACCATCATCACCATCATCACCACCATCACCACCATCATCAACATCATCACCACCATCATCACCACCATCATCACCATCATCATCACCATCATCACCACCATCATCACCATCATCACCACCATCATCACCACCATCACCACCATCATCACCATCATCACCATCAACCACCATCATCACCATCACCATCACCACCACCATCATCACCATCATCATCAACATCATCACCATCATCGCCACCATCATCACCATCACCATCACCACCACCATCATCACCATCATCACCACCATCATCACCATCATCACCACCATCATCACCACCATCATCATCACCATCACCATCATCACCACCATCATCACCATCATCACCATCATCATCACCATCACCATCACCACCATCATCACCATCATCACCATCATCACCATCATCACCACCATCATCACCATCATCACCACCATCATCACCATCACCATCACCACCACCATCATCACCATCATCATCGCCATCATCGCCATCATCACCACCATCATCACCATCATCACCATCATCATCATCACCACCATCATCACCATCACCATCATCATCACCACCCAAAACAAACTGAGCGACCTCCTTCACGGGTCAGATATTCCTGATGTGTTGAGTTAAGTGCAATTTTTCCCCTAATTATATTAAAAATATAAACTTTATGCATCTGTACCAAAACCAGCTGAATCAAACATAAAAAATATACTGACATTGTTTTAGGGTTCATGTACATTTTCAAAATAATTCCAAATAAGTTTTTTCTTAAAATGCCTCCCTGATCTGGCATATTTTCTTTTTGAGCCAGTTTTATTTTCTTTTAAAAAATGGTAATTTTTAAAGTAAAGATTTTAGCTTTTTTCCCCCATTTAATATTTTGAATGATTTTTTAACAAAAAAAGTAGTTTTTTTTCTTTTTCATTTAATTACGTTTCTGTGAAATTTAAAGGAGAAAATTGCGATTTTTTCTGTAAACATTTTTCGCTCTTTTTCTTTTTTTTGTTGAGAATTTCTGTTTTTTTCTTTGATTTCAAAGAAAACATGCTCTCCAAACCTGCAGGCCCATGTAGAAGGCATCATTTTAATTTTTTGTTTTACAGTTACCAAAATGACACAATTTATCAGCCAGAAACTGTAAAAACAGAAATTACTGTTGGATTTTCAAATTTCTAACAGTCCTTGAACACATCATAAGTTATTATCTGAGTTTGTGAAACAAAATTTCAAAACTTTTCCAGGTTTTTCACGACCGTCTGAAACCTCTCCGCTCAAAACACTCCTTTAAACAGACAGACGGAGGGACAGAGGGACAGACGGAGGGACAGACAGAGAAAGAGAGGGACAGACAGAGAAACAGAGGGACAGACGGAGGGACAGACGGAGAAAGAGAGGGACAGACAGAGAAACAGAGGGACAGACAGAGAAACAGAGGGACAGACAGAGAAACAGAGGGACAGACAGAGAAACAGAGGGACAGACAGAGAAACAGAGGGACAGACAGAAACAGAGAGGGACAGACAGAGGGACGGGTGGACAGACGGAGGGACAGGTGGACAGACTGAGGGACAGACAGAGAAACAGAGGGACAGACGGATGGACAGACGGAGAAAGAGAGGGACAGACAGGGAAACAGAGGGACAGACAGAGAGACAGGCAGACAGACTGAGGAACAGGTGGACAGACAGAAACAGAGAGGGACCGACAGAGGGACAGGTGGACAGACAGAGGGACAGGTGGACAGACAGAGGGACAGGTGGACAGACAGAGGGACAGGTGGACAGACAGAGGGACAGGTGGACAGACCTCGGTGTATCTCTTGTTGTTGGTCAGGTGAACCACCAGCAGCAGCTGCAGGTAAGCCTCCACCTCCGGCAGCAGAGGAGCCGACGCCGATTTCCCGGTCCTCGGACGAAACTGGACGTCTCCCTCCGCCATCTCCATCGGCTGATGGACAGACAGAGAGAGAGGGACAGCAGGAATTAATACTGATCGCATTTCCTGTGTTCAGCTGTTTGTGCAGCGTCTCTGTGAGGACATCACAGAGACGCGGACAAACACTAATGTCCTCAGAGAGGGACTCTGCAGCGGCTGGATGTCTGTGTCTCTGAGCGTGTCTCCGTCCCGCAGAGTGGACCTTTAGTTGTTTCGAAGGAGAATAATTTGGTGTGTAAACTCTTAAGACATGAAGACAAAAACCTGCCGCAGCGTCTCTCTGTGGGACGTTTCTGTCTCTGTGGGACGTTTCTGTCCCTGCTGTGTCAATCGTTTTGTCTCAGTTCTATGAAATCAAAATGTGGTTCAGATAATCGTCAAAGAGACAAAAACTAGAATCTGAATCTTCACTTTGATTTTTTAGCGGCTGAATTATTGATAAAGTCTCTGCTGACTGACGCTCTGTGGACAAACTGAGGACGCCGTCTGGACAGTCACTCCTAAACGGGACAGAGACCGGCAGGCTGACGTTGACCGACGAGCCGGCGGCTCCTCCTCAGCTCCTCCTCACCTCCTCCAGGAAGCTCAGCAGGAAGTCTCTGGTGGCGGCGTTGTTGGTGAAGAAGCCGTGGACGGCTTTGTGCAGCACGTTGGTGTTGAGGCGACGGCTGGTGGACGGCAACGCCCGCAGAGCGCGCAGCACGAACCGAGGCTCCTTCCCCGACACCGCCTTCTCTATCTGCTTCACGTGCTCCTTAATGTCTGAGGAGGAGGAGAGGAGCAGAGAAGAGGAGAGAGGAGCAGAGAAGAGGAGAGAGGAGCAGAGAAGAGCAGAGGAGAGGAGCAGAGAAGAGGAGAGAGGAGCAGAGGAGAGGAGAGGGGAGGAGAGGAGCAAAGAGGAGGAGAAGGGAGGAGAGGAGCAGAGAGGAGGAGAGAGGAGCAGAGAAGAGGAGAGAGGAGGGCCAGAGAGGAGAAGAGAGGAGGAGCAGAGAGGAGAAGGGGAGCAGAGAGAAGGGCAGAGGAGTGGTATGAGTTTGTGTGATATTAAAGCAGCATGAAGAGGTTAACTTTTTAAGACATCAGTTTTCTTCTTGAGCCTTTTAGCAGCACTGACTTAATTTAAACGTGAATAAACAAGTTAATTTCTTTCAAAAACATTAAAAAAAGAGGCATGGGCAACTTGGCAATAAGTTTCCAATAAACTGAAAGAAATTAGCAAAAGGTGACAAAAAGATGACCTGAAAATGTGCGTTATTACAGAGAGAATTATTAGAAAATAATTTCAACAAATTAAATAAATAAACAAGGGAAATGTCCAAATAACTCCAATTATTATTACTATATTGCAAACGATGTGACTTTTATATTTTAATTTTAACTTTGTTAAATCATTTTCTTATTTGTTTTTATTTTCTTATTTTAGGGTTACGGGCAGATAACAGATGAATTTCTTGTCATTGAGACTTTATACCAGACAGAAAAACAAAGCAACGAAATGCGTCTGTTTCAAAACGCTAAAAAGAGTTTAACAAAAACCATTATTCATCTGTGTGTTTACATATTTAAAAAGCTGCTGAAACAGAAATAAATACAGATTAATGACAGATTTGTCTCTGCAGAGATATGAAGCGCAGCTCTGAGGGCGATTTTCTGTTTTTTGCTCTTTTTTTGCTCATTTTTGTCTCTGGTCCCGTTAAGTGGCTCCGTGTTTTGTTTGTTTGTTTGTTTGTTTGTTTGTTTGTTTGTTTGTTGACAGACATCAGTCGGTGTGTGCTCGGCCTTTAAAGGGTTAACGTAGCTCACATTTCTGCTCCGTCATTGAGAAAAACTCGGCGGGTTATTTCTGTAAAATCATCTTTATAGAAACGCTGAGAGCCGTTTTCCCGCCGGCGCTTACACTCGTTATTTTGCATTGAATTGTTTGTGTTTGTTGTTGTTTATTGAAAGTTTTAATAAAAACGTTTAAACAACAACAACAACAACAGTTAGCTCGGTGGTTAGCCGCTGAGCTAACAGGCTAACGGCCGCTGACTCATCCCCGGCGGACCGGACCGGGGACCGGCTGCTGTCCCGGCGGCTCCCGCGGCGGTGCGCGGTGTGTTTTCCGCGGTGTCGGTGCGGTTACCGTCCAGGGTGAGGCTGTCCAGCTCTCGGGCGGGTTTGGCCGCGTTGGCCGCCTCCTCCTCCGGCATCTCCACGTCCTGCGGCTCCGGGCCCGACGGCTCCTTCGGCTTCTCCGCCTTCGAGTCCCGGTCCCGGCCTCTGTCCCCCCGCCGCTTGGCCGCGGTCTCCTTCATGGTCTCAGAGACGGACAGAGAGAAAAATACTGATAAAAATGTTTTAATTTAAAGTTTTTTGTTTGGTTTTAGAGAGTTAAATCAGCGCGAGGCGGAATGACTAGACACTTTGCAGCTGCCGCAAAGCACTGTGGGACAGCGCAGACACGACCACTCGATCCCAGCGCAGCAGGAGCGATTAATCAATCACAGAGCGATCGATCGCTTCAGTCCTGGAAACATCACGTGCTCTCTGCCTGCAGGCCTCAAAGCATCCAAAACAAGAATAACAAACTGCATTACATATCCTGTAAGCCCCAAAACAAAAGAGGATCATTTCAAAACTATGAACAACAGCAGTAGTATTTTATTCAGTAATCAAACATTAAACAATAAACACAAACAGTATCGTCAGTGTAAACAAAAACAACAGTTTGGATATGATGTGGTGACTGAAGAGTTTATATGTGACCAGCCTACATACTCATCAATTTCATCTACCCTTCAAACCAAAACAAAAACAAAAACGCACTCACACTTGTAACCTTCAAACTCTTCTGTTGAAACTGAATTACACGTTTTTAAACTTGCATTATTCCAGACTTTGACCCTAAAATCAGAGATACACCTCCTTTTACTTCCTCTTTAGTGTTTTACACAGTAAACTTACAAATGTGTCTCAGATCATATTTGCTCTCCTGCATCGAAAATAACTTTTGCACAGAGTCTGGGAATAACATCGATATTTATCCATTAAATGAAATGTTGAGGAAGAGATTTAATATCGAGCGTAACAACTGCAGCTTTTGTGAAACTGAAATCAAAGCAGCCGGCCATCTGTTTTTACACTGTTTGTACTTTTTGATCTACAGGACTGTTATCGACCGAAATCTCCCCACAGGACCCGCTGACGAGAGATAACACTGTATTTGGTGTAAACATAAAGGACAGCAAAAGTGACTTCATAATGAACAATCATTCATTAAATTACACATTCATGTATGTGCAGGAATCTTGTGGATGATCACCTTAAAATAAACAAAAGGAAAACATGCAAAGTTTCTCAGAGTAAACTACGAACTGAAAATATATGATGACTCTGGTGGACTGTTGTAGACGTCCTACCTTTTATATTTCGTTTATTTACTTTAAATCTCATGTTATTCCTCTTTTTTGTTTTATTTTAATTTATTTATCTTTTATTTTTATTTATTTATTTTTTTTAATTTGAATTCTATGATTTATTGTATTTCGGTGCCTTATTAAAAAGTTGTTCACTTTGTGTTTCTTTGCCAGAACATTTGTAAATGAAATCTTTTCAATTAAAAAATAATAAATAAAAAAAAAGCAAAAAAGGAAATAACACTAAAAGTACAAAAGAAATGAACGGAAAAAAAAAATCGTATACAGACACTTAGGGTGGAAGTGATGTTTTCTTTAATTAATCTTTACTTAATTAGTCAAAAATATTACATGAAAACCATTTTTCCTATTTTGATTTTGTCTGTTCTGTTTGCGTAGAACGTAACGTGGGCGTTAATGTCAGCGTAGCAACATGAAGTATAAAGATTCATTTTAAAAGTGACGTTATCTTATTTCGCCCAGCGACACTAGTTCATTAAAAAACATAAAACATTTTGAACCACTGATCAATAATTGAACAATTTCTCTCTCTCACACACACACACACACACACACACACACAAAATACTCATTCATAATTTCCCTTTGAAGAATATACGACATTTTACTGCAGTCAGCTTCATTTAATATGACAACAATGCCGACACACAGGAAGAACAAATGACCCGAAATAACAACATACACAAGTTCAATTAAATATTTCAGTCATATTCTCTGTAATATTTGAGGAAAAAAATAATATTTCAAGAAAAAAAGTCGGGTAAAGTTACATTTGAGAGTAGATAATTGTAATATTTTAGAAAAAATATTTCAAAAAAGTAATTGTAATATTTCAGGGGAAAAGGGAGACTACTAAGGTTAAAACATTTAAGAGAAAAAGTTTTATATTCAAAGACGGGAAGAGTCTAGTGATGTTTAGGGAGAAAAGGCGTATTTTTTTTTTAAAAAAGAGTCTCGAAAATTCACATAATGGGGAAAAAGTTGTAATATTTCGGTGTCCTCGCCTGCACGTCCTTCAGGAGACGCTCGGTGTCCTCGTCGTCACGTCTCCTCACTTCTTGCATCCTGCTCCTTCGGAGGAACATGTGACCCGCGGTACGTCCGGCTGGCGTCCCTGCACGGCCTTGATGTAGTCCAGGTGTCGGCGGGCGAGCCGGCGGTTCTGTCGGACGTAGCGGAGCAGGTAGTAGACGAGGCCGGAGAACCAGAGGAACATGGTGAGCAGCATCAGAACATCAGTGGTTCTCCTCACAGACGCACACAGATCCCAGTCCTCCAGCAGCAGCTGCGCCGCCAGTCCCACCGCTCCTGAGGACGCACAGGTCAAAGGTCACCACCAAAGGTATAAAAGCAACCCGGAGACCTCAAAATAAGGGAAGACTATCCACAACATGCAGTATATATATACATATATATATATATGTATATGTATGTATGTATATATATATTATATATATATATGTATAAGTATGTATGTGTATATATATATATATTATATATATACATATACATACATATATATATATATATACATATATATGTGTATATATATAGTTGCCAGCAGCCCACCAACATTCCCAGTAAGTGAGCAGGTGAAATTTAAAGGAAGGTGAGCAAATCACTAAATGTGCTCGTGGTCAAGGGCACACCGGGGGGGCCCCAAAAGGTCACGACCTGAGGGACTCAGACACTCGATCTGCTGCTGCCTCGACTTTTTTCTTGTATTTTTATTATTTGTATTTTGTTGTTTGTTTTTCTGATTTTGTGTTTTATGTTTTTTATGTTTGTGTTTTGTTGTTTGTTGTTTATTGTTTATTGTTTATTGTTTCTTGTTTGTTGTTTGTGTTTGTGTTTGTGTTTGTGTTTTGTGTTTTGTGTTTTGTTGTTTATTGTTTGTTGTTTGTTGTTTGTGTTTGTGTTTTGGGTGCAGCGTGGACGTACCGCGGTTCGGCAGGTTTGAGGTTTGACAGATGACTTCGGAGACAGAAGACGGATCCAGGTCCAGCTGAGGCAGCGACAGCTGATCGGAGACACAAAGACAGAAAGACTCCACAGGGCTCAACAGCACGTTAAATGTTAAAGAGCAAACATTTGAAAACTTTAAAAAAATTTTGCCTTTAACAATTTTTGGTGATTTGTAAAGAAAACAGGCCTTAATGAATCAGCCAGAAACTGTAAACACAGAAATTATCATTCAAATTTGTGAAACAAAATTTCGTGATTTTTCCAAATATTTCATGGTATATGTAGTTTTCCAAAAATAATCCAGGTCTGGAAACTGCCATTTACAAATTCAATGACTTTTCCAGGTTTTCCATGACTAAATAAGGAGGAAAGGAGTCGGTCTTCTTGGTGGTCCCGTCACCTGTCCAGGTGAGCTCACCTGCATCCTGCAGTCACAGTGCCACGGGTTGTGCGTGAGGTTGGTGTGAGCGCTCAGCCCGCCGAGCGCCGCCGGCTCCAACGAGGACAGCCGATTGGACGACAGGTCCAGGAGGCGGAGCGAGGACGCCAAACCGCGGAAACAACCAGCTTCCAGTGAGGAGAGCTGACAGGAAACAGGAAGTGACAGAAACATGAGCTCGAACAAAAACACTTAAAGCACTTTAGGACCCGATTTTATTCAACGTGTTCGTGTTTACATGTGATCTGATGATGATGTAAAATCAGAGAAACTCAACACACTTTGTCTGTCTGTCACTTTGAGCGCTGAGTTTTTCTCGGACCCTAAAATGAATGTGTGTTTCGTTTTAGCTCGTTTTGCGTGACGTCATGTAACGTGACTTGTGACAGAAACAGAAGCTTAATTTCAGTTTCAGTTTGGAAATAATGTTTTCAGTGTGAGCTCTGAAAGACAAGCTCTGATCAATAATAACACCAGGAGACTTTTAGGATGTGACTGTTCAAGTTTCGATCTTCGAGCAGAACACGACTTTTGATTTGTCTGCAGGTAAGACGAGTTCACGCTGGATCAAACGCAGGAGGAGGTCGGCCCGTCGACGGTTTTTTAAAAATATTTTGTCAAAGACGTCTGAACCGCTCTGCACGCACTCTGCAGGTCTGCTGCTGCCAGCACGCTACACTCTGGAGGAGAGGAGAAGGGGAGGTGAAGAGGAGGTGAAGAGGAGGTGATGGGGAGGTGAAGAGGAGGTGAAGAGGAGGTGCAGTGTGTGCTGGTTACCTGGTTGTGCGACAGGTCCAGCTCCTGGAGGAGCAGCAGAGCGGAGAAGGAGTCAGCGGGCAGCGAGCTGAGCAGGTTTCTGTCCAGGAAGAGACGGACGGAGGCGTTGGGGAGGCCGACAGGTACCTGAGGACACAAACACCTGATCAGCTGAAAGAACTACACTTTGTCCTCACTGCAGCAAACATACAGGGAGGGGATTAGCCTAGCTTAGCATAAAAACTGGCAGTGAAGGGAAACTCAACAACTCCGGGATCATTGAAATTTCTCAATTTCCGACTCGGAATTACGACTTTGGGAGCCGTTAACGTGCTCATAACTCCAATACAGTTAATATGTTATTTACAAGGAGCACATGAAGGCAGCAGTGATCACATTGAGAGGCGTCTCATTTTAAAGAAACGTAATGTATTTGTGGTTTGTAGAAACGTAAAATACCAACATGTTTCTATGTTTTTAAATATTGAGCTAAAAATCAGTTTCACTGTGATGACTTGATGTCCTCACATGGAGGACAGTCCCCACAACACCATGGAAACCAGACACAAACACACACACAGACCTGTGTCAGGCTCAGTCCACTGCAGTGGACCGTCAGTCCTCCGTCCGCTGTCTCAGAGCGTTGGCAGATGTTGTCGGCGGAGACTTTGTTGCCGTGGCGCCAGAGAGACACAGTGAATGGTGATGATGTCATCACCAGGTTGGACCACGGAGGGATCAGAAGAAGAAGAAATAGGAGGACCATCTGCTGTGCTGACTGCACCACAGAAGAAGAACTCACAGTGCGGTACATCCTGTGAATTTCCTCCACGCGTCAGCGTGTCAGGGTCCGCCACCGGCCGCCATCTTTGATCTGTCATGAGAAAACGTTTTGTAGTTTGAGACGACCCGCTGACAAGTGAACATCCTGCTGTCAGCAGGAAAAATGCTAATATTATATAATTATAATAATTATGATTCTTTATTAATTTTTGGGGCATTTCTTATTAAGAAACTCATTGTCATTTCCCATGTTTTTTCAAAGAAATGACGCCTCGTCGCTCAGGTTTCAAAGGGTTAATAAAGAATTAAAGTTCCTGCCGTTGATTTGGAATTGCTGATTTATGAATGTGTGTTCATGTAAAACTAAAGTACGTGAAAAGAGACAAAGTGGTGAAATAAGAGGAGAGACGGAGGATCAGAGGGAGGAAGATGAAGGAGATGAAGAGGAGGGTCAGAGGACAGATTAATGCAAAGTTAAAAATAATCTGAGCCGCACATGAAGAGCAGATTAATCCTCAGATTAAAGCAAGAAAATGCACTCACACACACAGACGCAGAAAAAGAAAAGATGACGCAGAGGTTGATGAGGTGACTAAAAATAAATGAATTATTTAAAGCAAACCAAATAAGGAAGATTTTATTGTTAACATTTTGCAGCTACTGTCGCTTATATTCACATATTAACATAATTACAGATCTGTTAAATGTTAAATATGAAGGAGAGAGTTGAAGAAAATGAATAAAAATATTTATTATTTCTGAACTAAGTTTAAATGTATTTATCTTTAGTGCACTTTAGAGTTGTATTTGTATTTTTTATTACAGATTAAATGACAGAACTGATCTGCTGCAACATTAATATGCTGCTGAAGTACTTTAATTTAATACTGTAGAACATTCTGAATGCAGTACTTTGACTCGTAATACTTCATGGAGATGAAAGTCAACACAAAGCATAAATATGAAACATCGAATTATAAAATGATGATTAATAATATTCAGATAAATAATATACTTCAGTTATGAGTAGAGGGGAAAATACCAGAAAAAAACCCATCAGATATTTTTATATTGATCACTGATAAACCATTATTGATCATTCATGTAAAAAACAAACATGGTAAAACAAACAGATGAACATTTATTGATACATCATTATCATTATAATTACTATTATTATTAAAGTGGCTTATTCTGGCTGTGTGGTTGGTCATCACTTTCTGATATTGATGGTTTGATTGATTGATTGATTGACTGATAAAAAAAAGCATCAGTTCTAAATCTTTTCTGTTTGTTTAAAGTCAGCAGACAAACAGCGTCACTGATCGATCGATCAGTTCAAAACTGCGAATCGATCAAACACAAACACCAGAACATCAGCAGGTGAAAGAGGAGCTGGTACTCACGCGTCGACGCTCTTCAGCAGGAGGAGGAGGAGGAGAAGAAGAAGAGGAGGAACAGAGAAGAAGAAGAAGAAGAAGAAGAAGAAGAGGAGGAGGAGGAGGAGAAGAAGAAGAAGAAGAAGAAGAAGAAGAAGAAGAAGAGGAGGAGGAGGAGGAGGAGGAGGAGGAGGCGTCAGTCCGACTGAAGGATTAAGATGTGAAGATTTGATCTGATCTGATCTGAAAGATTAAATCTTTAAAGTCGAATATTAATAAAAACCTGAAAGTGAATCTATTGATGATTACATTGAATACAGATAAAATACGATGAAATAAATTTTTAAAAAATAATTTGATTCAATGTTTTAAGAAGAAGAAAACAAAAATGATGAAAGAAAAAAAGAGTTTCATTGAGAGACAGACAGCAGCGCCTCCTGCTGGACAAAACACAACATTCACATACGACACGTTTGTTTTGACATCAGACAAATATTCAGACAATATTTAATAAGTGCTGAAATGAAATGACATGACACATTATAGAAGTGATATTGTATCATTAATAAATCAACTACTGAAAA
>NC_142193.1:30762500-30907500 GCF_026936395.1 Plectropomus leopardus
TTTTTTTTTTTTACAGTTTTAGAAACTTATTTTAAGTTTTGAAATTTTTATTTTTCTATGAAAAATTCTGATGACTTTTTCAGTTTTGAGATTTTTATTTAAAAATTAAAAAATTCTTCAGAAATTTCTGGCAATTAACATTTGGGCTTTTTAAAGTAAACAAATGTGTCTCCCTGTCTGTGATGCGTTCAGGTACCTAACCAGGTGTGTGTGTATGTGTCTGTGACGTGTTCGGATACCTGTCCAGGTGTGTGTGTATGTGTCTGTGATGCATTCAGGTACCTGACCAGATGTCTCCCTGTCTGTGATGCGTTCAGGTACCTGCGTCGGTTCCGTCAGATGAAGCTGAAGCTGCTGCAGCGTTGGAGCTTCCAGATCCTGAAGGGGCTTCACTTCCTGCACTCGCGCCGCCCCCCCATCCTGCACCGAGACCTCAAGTGTGATAACGTCTTCATCACGGGGCCCACCGCCTCCGTCAAGATCGGAGACCTCGGCCTCGCCACGCTTAAGAAGGCCTCCTTCGCCAAGAGCGTCATCGGTAAGGTTGCGGCGTGTACGGAGAGCCAGCAGGGTCAAACGTGTTTGACGGCGTGATTAAAGCTACTGCTGTGATGCATTCAGGAACCCCGGAGTTCATGGCGCCTGAGATGTACGAGGAGAAGTACGACGAGGCCGTGGACGTCTACGCCTTCGGCATGTGCATCCTGGAGATGGCCACGTCCGAGTACCCGTACTCTGAGTGTCAGAACGCCGCCCAGATCTACCGCAAAGTCACCAACGTAAGGCTCCGCCCACCACGTGCTGTCCACTTCATGTGTGAGGTCACATGACTGACGGTGTGTTTGTGTGTCAGGGAATCAAACCCGACAGTTTCTTCAAGGTCAGAGTCCCCGAGCTGCAGGAGATCATCGAAGGCTGCATCCGCACCAACAGCAGCGAGAGGTAACGACCAATCACAGCGCAGCGTGCACAAACTCTGACTGACAGGAAGCTCTCTGATTGGACAGCTGTGGTGGAACACTGATGACATCACCAAAACTGTCCAATCAGTGAGCTCAGGTGACCTCAAGTTCAAACTGACTGAGAGACACCTGAGCTGCAGGTGTGACGGAGCGATCAGCTGATCAGAGAGAAACGGCTCCACCTGCTGGACGCTCAGAGTCACTGCAGCCGACGTAACAACTAACATTTATTCAAAATTATTTAAAACAACAATGAAGTCAGAGCCGGATGAGAGCTGAATATCTAAATATAACTTAGGGACTGTTGGTTATTTATGAGGGAGGGGTGGTGGAAAAAGGGGGGGGGGGATGTGGAATAATTTTTGACCTGAGGAGGGACATATGTTTCTGTTTTACATCAAACAGGAAGGCACTTTTTCTTTAAAACATTTTGGCCATTTTTTAAAAAAAAAACATTTTTGGAAATTTTCATTTAATTTTTTTCATACTCAGTTTTAAGTGCTTTATGTTTTTTGTCAATATTTCAAATTTCAATTAATTTTTTTTTCTAAAAAAGATTCAGTGTATAAAAAGTTTTGGCGGTGATTGTTATAGTATTTGATTGTTATTGTTATGTATGTTTGACTTTTTTATTTTTTAAATTTTTGACAATTTACAAATTTAAAGATTTTTTTTCTTTAGAATTTTTTAGCAATTAAAGTTTCGGCTTTTTAGTGAAAAAAAAACGTTTTTTCAGTTTTGGCTTTTTGCAAATTATGGAAATTTTAAAAGAAAAACGTTTTACCTTTTGATCTAAAAATCACCAAATTTTTTTTGCCATTTATTTATTTTACATTAAAAACTGTAAAAACAGAAATTATCATTGGATTTTAAAAAGTGAGATGGCCCTTGAACACATGTTATTTTTGAAAAATGACTTTTCCAAAACTTTCAGGGAGTATTTAGTTTTCCAAAACTTTTCCAGGCTTGGAAATTGCATTTTCAGGACCGTATGAATAGTGCTGGTGAAGGATCGGGGCAGATAATTTGGCGGTGGACTCAGTATGGCGCCGAGCTGTGCTTCTGATGGTTTGTTTTCTGCCGCAGGTTCACGGTTCAGGACCTGCTGGACCTGCGGTTCTTCCAGGAGCAGCTCGGCGTCCGCGTGGAGCTGGCGGAGGACGACGACGGCTCGAGGGCGGGGCTGAAGCTGTGGCTGCGGATGGACCACAACAAGAAGCTGCGTGGGAAATACAAAGACAACAACGCCATCGAGTTCCTGTTCGAGCTCTATAAGGACGTCCCCGAGGAGGTCGCCCAGGAGATGGTACCGGCACCGCTGACGACATCACGCTGATGACATCACACTGATGGCGGCGGTCTCACCTGTCTCTCTCTCTCTCAGGTGGTACTCGGCTTCCTGTGTGAGGCCGACTACAAGCTGGTCGCCAAGGCGATCAGAGACCGAGTGACGGCCATCAAGCGTCAGCGGGAGAAAAGGCGCTGCCTCCTGAAGGAGGCTCAGAAGAAGGAGGAGGAGTCTGACCAGCCATCTAATCAGAGCCCGGCAGCTGCTGGGAGGCCGGCCAATCAGGTGAAGATGTTTCCATAGAAACAGGGCGAGAAGCAGACACAGCGTCTCCTACCGGAGGTCACGCCAATAGACAGAAATGTTTTTATGCCATTCTGTTTGTTTGTCTATTTTTTGTTTGTTTGTTTGTTTGTTTGAGGCTGTTTTCTGCAGCGTTGATTCAGACGTCTGTCCTGTCTTGTGTGTCTCTGACTGTGAGGACACAGGGGACTGAGGACATTTAAACAGCATGACACGTCTCCTAATTCTTTAAACTTACTGCAGAACTCTACAGGCCCCGCCCCCTGGACACAAGCCCCGCCCTCTCCAATGGTGACATCATCCAGCAGCAGCCCAGTGGATTCTGGGATTGGCAGCATCTCCGGCAGGACAGACGGAGACGGAGACGATGAGGACGACACAACGACCAGAAACATGTCCTCCTCGGCTGCATGTCAGGATGTTTTTATTTTTAATAATTGTTATATTTTATTTTTTCTGTGATTATATGTTTTTATTTTCATCTGGATCTCACTTTTTTTTATATTCACGTCTCCATCCAGCCGACGGTGAGATGGACGCCTCCTTCACCTCCTCAGGTGTCCTGAACAGAGCTGAAGCCACGCCCCCTCCCGTCATTCACCACGCCCCTGTATCCTCACGGCCCACCCCCGTTGCTTCTGAGGCTCCTCCCCCTGTGATCCGCACTCCATCGAAAGCTCCACCCCTCCCTGTGCTGCGTTTTCCCAAGGTGAGCTTTTTAATTTAAAAATAAAAAATAAAAAATAAATTTATTTTAAATATTTCTTTGGGGTGATTTTTTAAAATTATTTTTTAAAATCTTTCGCCAATTTCTAAAATTATTTTTAGTGATTTCTAAACAAACAATTTTGGTTGAATATTTATAATAAAATATTTAAAGAAAAAATATTGTTTTTTATTAATTACTTTTTTATTTTTTGCATTCACCTTCAGCATTAAAAAGCATTTTAACTGAAATACATTTTTCTCAATAATTATCAATAATTCAGCACCAGTTAAGTTGTGTTTGAGTGTTCAGGTTCAGCTGTTGATGCTGAGGACGATAATAAAGCTTCAAACCGATCAGCTGTGTGAGACGCAGCACTGACCTTCGCTATGAATCCTGGGAAAACACGCAGGTCTGAATCTCTGTTTGTCCTCAGAGCATCGCCGTGTCCAACACCATCGAGAGACACACAGTCAGCGGCTTCTCCTCACCTGCAGACAGGTAACACACACACATGCAGTGTCCTGTCTCTGTTACAATGTCCTCTCTTTGTAAAAGTGTCCTCTCTCTCGGTGTGTCCTCAAAAAGACAGACATGTCCAGCAAACCACAGGAATTTTTTTTTGTGTGTCTTACCGTCTTTTGTGTCCTCACTTCCTGTCCCGCAGCTGTGCGTCTGACGTGACCTCGGGTCTCAGCGACGGCAACGACGGCCAATCAGACAGAGGCAACCAGGAAGTGAGAAGACAGGCGGAGGCGAAGAACTTCAGACGGCGAGCACGGGGGCGCCTGAGGATCACAGGGGTGATGTAATCCCTCACAGCGGTGATGACATCATCAGATGGCAGTGTATGGTGTGTATTGGGGCGGTGATGTAACTGTGTCACCTGTGCAGGTGTCGGACCGCGTGGACCGCGTGGTGGAGTGTCAGCTGCAGACTCACGACAGTAAGATGGTGACCTTCAAGTTTGACCTGGACGGAGACAACCCCGAGGACATCGCCTCGGTGATGGTGAGCAGCCAATCAGAGCGCGGCGGCGTGTGTGTCAGAGTCAGATTCTGTGTTTCGGATCTTCAGCTTCAGTTTGTGGATCCGATTCGATTCGAGTTTGTTCAAAATGACGTCACGACCGGAGTTTAACCTGTTTGACCCCGTGACATCATTTCCTGGTGTTTGGGCTCAGATTTGTGTCAAAAACATTAATGTCAGATAATCTGTGTGTTAATCTTAATTTACACAAATTTAAAAGAGATTCGTAAACTCACTAAAATATAAAACAGATCTGCAAATCCACAAAATCCACAAATTCAGAATAAAAAATCAAATCTGCGAGCCCGAAACTGAGATTCACAAATGAAAACAGGATTCACAAAAACCTGTTTGAAAGTTTTAAATGTTAGACAGATATTCACAAATGTTTTTCATTTATCTTTGAATTAATAACGTATTCACAGATGTTGCAGTTTTGCAATATTTGCAAATTCATTATCTGTGAAAACATTAAATTAAAAAGCTTTTTAAGTATATTTCTAACATTTACATCTTTCAAACAGATATTTGTGAGTCCTGTTTTTATTTGTGAATCTATATTCTACACTTTTTTCACGTTCAGGTTTTCTTAATTTGTGGGATTTCTTTGCAGATCTGTCATATTTGCAAATTTCTTTTGTATGTCTTTTATATGTTTGTGAAGGCGAGACGTGACTGTAGTTTCCTGTCAGATCCACAGAGACTTCATCACGCCGCTCGAGCGAGAGGGGTTCATCCTCCGCATGTATGACATCATCAAGAAGGCGGAGTCTATGATACATCAGCAGCAGCTGGCCGACAGCGACAGGGTGTCTCACCTGACCGCCTCCTCGCTGCATGCCACTGTACGTAAGAGTGTGTGAGAACGTGTGTGTTCATGCATGTGTCCTAAATGTAGTCCAGATTGTGTATTTGAGTGTAATCAGTGAATTTGCAGCTCAGCTCCTACAATAAGTCTAAAATACACTGTGGAAACTAAATAGTTACATTCAGACTGTTCAGGTCCAAAAATGCTCCATTGAAACCCATTCAAACTGACATTTTTGATCCCACAGCCATCAGAGCAGAAAAACAGGACTTGTATTATTTCTGGGTGTCATTCTGGGCTTTTGACTCTGAATTTGTCATTTTGACTATTTTCCACCTGATGAGGTCATTTTGACCATATTTGGCATATGGAGGAAATACATGCTATTTCCACTAGGTGACCTGTCACAGTCAATGTAGCTGCTGATCACTGACATATCCCAGACTGTCAGCAGCTACACTCACACACTGACATATCCCAGACTGTCAGCAGCTACACTCACACACTGACATATCCCAGACTGTCAGCAGCTACACTCACACACTGACATATCCCAGACTGTCAGCAGCTACACTCACACACTGACATATCCCAGACTGTCAGCAGCTACACTCACACACTGAGGAGGAGGACACTGAACTTCATTCATTCTTTCATCTAAAAACATGCGGCATCATGACAAAAAACTTTATAGGATTAAAAATGAAAAATTCTAATTAATGAATATTTGATATTTATGATATTTTTGCAAACATCTCCAAAAGGAGAATCCAGAACTAAATGCAGCTAAACGTGTATTTTGGGTGTTTTCTTTGCACCAGTCTGAGGACAACGAGTTTTGGAGGCAAAATATCTCCAAATGGAGCCGTACGTGAACACGCGTATGTTTTTACCTCCAAACATCAGAAAACACTCGACTGTCCCAGTGTGACGTCTTCAGACGTCCTCTGTCCAAAGACATTCAGCTCACTGAGATTTAACACACAGAGAGACAGAAAAACATCAGAGAACAAAGACACTTTTCAGATTCAATCTAAATAAATTCAATTACATTTCATTGTTTTTTGTCTTCAGCCAAACCTGCCAGCACAGAGTCTGTCCAGAACTCTGTCCTCGTCTTCACTTCCCGGTAAGACACTGAGCAAAAACACAAGTGAGTTTAGAAAGAGGTTAAAAAGACACAATCGGACAAAAAAATCCACCAACCACATTCAGATTCAGAGATAATTACAAACATCTCAGCTCAGATTCAACAGCACCTGATATCTCCACGTCTCCATGAGAGTAAGTTATTTTTTAGTTTAACCCTTTAAAATCTGAGCAAATTGGCTTGATTTCTGTCAGAACACAGGAGACAGTAGCAGTACCTGAAAAGTATTATTTTTAAATAAAGTAAAAAATAAATAAAATGACCCATAAAGGCAAACAATCATTAATATACAATAATGAGTAAAAATAAAAGCTTGTCAAAAATGTTTGTTATAAAACGAGGCATAAATTAAAATGATCAGTGTTGATGATGTTGTTACACCATAAAATCAGACTGAATGTGCAAGCTTGACAATTATAATTAATAATACAAGATATTGTTACCAATATCTTTAAAAAAAATTATTTTATAAATCTAGCCAACTTGCTCATTGCCTTTTTTTCCAATGTTTTTGAAAAAAAAAAAAAAAACCACCAGTTTGCTCAGGGTTTAGAGGGTTAAATACTAGTCAAAGGTGCACAAGAAAAGTGACACTGAGGTTTCAAAAGGTTAAATTAAAAATGAAACATGAAGACTGTGAAAAAAAAGTTATTAGAGTTATTCAGCAACATGCTGCTGCTGACTGTTCACCTGAAGCTGGTGAATTCACTGACGCTGCGTAAACTCACTGGCTTTTCCCATCAGACATTGCAGACGCTGACCTCTCCCCCCTGAAAGGCGGAGACTTCTACGTCGACCCCGAGGCCACGCCTTCCGTCAGGCCCCTGAGGTCCCAGTCGTTCCACACCTCCTCAGGTACCTGAACGCCTCATGTCCCGCAGACACACTCCGTCCCTGATTTAAATTCACAGTGTCCGTGTTCAAAACACTAGAGATTGTCAGAAATTAAAGGAGAAGTCCAGCGTGTTTGTAATTACTTCTGGGGTCCCTCAGGGAAATGTCCTGGGGCCTCTGCTGTTTCCATTAAACCCTTTAAAAATTTTAAGGAACACAGAATCACTTCCAGGGTCCAGATATCGTTAAACGATCACAGATACTTCTTACTGGTTCCTTTTCATCACTATAAAACAGCTTTTTAAGTATACGTTATTTTAAAAAATGAATTCAGAAGAGGATTAGAACTGAATATTTAAATACAACTCATTATTTATGAGAGGGGAGGGGTCACTGCAAAAAGGAGGCGGGTCAAATAATTCTTTAATGCTGGGGAGGGATTTATGTTTTTTATTTTGGCTTTAGGGGAGGGACAAAAACCTTAATTGACTGTATTTGTATTTATTTCACTGCAGATTTTTAAAGAAAAATGAATTTCTTTTAAAAAGTTATTTTCTTTAAATGTTTTGTTGATTTTTTAAAGAGAATTTTTTTTTGATGATTCTGAAATAAAAAACAAATATTAACAATCCCCCCTTCCCCTTTTCTCCAGCCTCCTCCCATCAGCCCCTCACCCACCCCCTCCATAACCCTCACCCAGATCCCTCCCCTCCTCCGCTCTCCCCCCTGACCCATCCTCCCCCTCAGAATAACCTCCCTCCCCCTTACTCCCCTACACCTCCCCTTCCCTCCCAGAGCCCCTCCACCAACCTCCAACATGTCCACAGTAACCCCTCTCCCCTCCCCCTCCGCCTCTCTCCTCACCCCGTCCTCCTCAGCCCCCTCCCCTCCTCACTGGCCCCCCCCTCTGACCAGCCTCTCTTCTCTCTGGCTAATGTTCTCTCTCTGGCCATGAGTGTGGCCCAGTCCTTCATGCCCCCACCTGCGACCCCCCACCCCGGCCTTCTCCCCGGGCCCCTGACCCCCGCCTTTCCCTCCCCCCTGTCTCCCCCGATGTCTCCAATCCTGGGCCCCAAGCTCCATCCTGCGAGCCACGCCTCCTTCTCTGCTCCCTCCTCCTCCCAGCCGTCCTACAGCGCCCCCCTGACAGGCTCCACCCACAGCAGCTGGCAGGGGGCACTGCCCGGCCGGGTCCCTGACACGCCTCGGTCAGGCTCCGCCCACAGTGGCCAGCAGGGGCGCTGCCTGGCTGGAGCCCCGTCACACCTCAGGGACAGGTGAGCTTCTGATAAAGCCTGACACGGGCTTAACTGTGGACTCACGGTCCAATCAGGACCAAGATCAAGTTCCAACCAGATCAAAGTCAGCTATCACATGGTTTCTCTAGTCGAGTAGGGTACAAAGAAACCCAGGTTCTGTAGTCCAGGTAGAGTATAAAGAAACCCAGTTTTCAGTAAGGTTTATTCACTTATTCAATCACTTACTTTTTCAGCCCCTCAGTCCTGTTCAGCTGAAGGCCAGTGCTCCCAGTCTGACCAGTGCTCCCAATCTGGTCCAGGTGTCCTCCGCGGTCTCACCGCCCCCCCTACAGGAGGGTAAGACCCTCGCAGGGAACTGAACCCGTGGCGCCCCCCTCAGGACAAACTGCTGACTTTCTCCTGTTTCTCTTTCAGTGAGGAAACCGTCCGTCTTATCTGTCGGTCGTTTCCAGGTGACGCCCTCTAAAGATGTTCCCGTCATCCATAATCAGGAGCCACGCCCCCTAAATCAGGCCACACCCACCGCCCACTCCCCGCCTCCCTCCACTGTGAACCAATCAGAGAGCTCAGAGAGCAGCACGTCAGAGCAGAGTGACACACAGAGCAGCGTCAGTACGGTGATCGGTAACCTTCCGGGTTACTGTAACGACCAGGAGGAGGAGGAGCGGAGGAAGAGGGGGGGCGGGCGGAGGCTGAGCGTCAGCCTGTGGGAGGTGCCAACCGGCAGCCTCAGCCAATCATGGAGCCGCCCGGCACCGTACGTCAGCTCCGACGAATCAGAGAGCGAGAGAGAGGAGATGTGGGCGGAGCTGCAGCAGCTCCGTGAAAGGTGAACGAAATTTTTTAAGAAAATTGTTTAATGATCTAATAATGCCATAAACAGTGAAGGAAGAAGACTTTGTGCCCTTTTTTTTCAAATGTAAAGTTGAAGTCATAAAAGGATAAAGAGCAACTTGAATCTGTGTTTGAACCCGCAGACACCTGCTGGAGGTGCAGAACCTGCAGGCCAATCAGAAGACAGAGATCGAGCAGCTGTACCTGAGGATGGGTAAAGTCCCGCCCCGGGGGATCGTCCCTCCAGCCGCCATGTTGACCAACCGCCAACGCCGCGTCTCCAAGTCAGGGACCTACCCTCCTCATCCTCCTCGCAGAAACAGCCTGCAGAGACCGGAGGTGGCGCCCCCTGCAGGTGTGGAGCAGCGCTGCAGCCTGAAACGGAAGAATGAAGTTTAATTTGAGGTCATGTGATGACAGTTCGTGTTTGTCGTTCAGGAATCATGAGGAAGAGTTCGGTCAGCAGCAGCAGCAGCGGATCTCAGGAGAGAGCAGGGAGAGGCGTGACCTTTGCCCCCGAGACACAGCTGCACGGTGAGCTCAGCATTTATAAATCAAGACCCAAACCTGAAACCTGCTGGTTAATGGAGGTTAAATTACATTAATTTATATGGTACACACACATTTTTAACCAATACATTTCCAGGACTTTGAGGCAAAGTTTAAAGATCAAACATTCTCTAAAATATCATCAATACTCATTATTTATTTATTTATTTTAAAGATAATATTTTGGCCTTTTTTTTCTCAAAAAACATTTGGCTTTTTTTCTTATTTCTTTCGAAATTAGGGGTGATTTTTAAAGAAATACATTTGGCATTTTACTTTTAAAATGTTTTTGTTTGGAAAGCATGTT
Organism: Plectropomus leopardus; assembly: GCF_026936395.1. Lineage (NCBI taxonomy): Eukaryota > Metazoa > Chordata > Actinopteri > Perciformes > Serranidae > Plectropomus > Plectropomus leopardus. Next base: position 30,772,530 of record NC_142193.1, read on the forward strand.
TTCTTTAAAAATTCATTGAAGAATTTGGTGATTTTTTAAATTTTCTTTAAACATTTTTAGTGATTTTAGTACAGGGATTTTGGAAGGCATGTGAAAAAATAAATTTAAAAAAAAAACCCAAACTGACCCAATTTATCCGCAGAAACTGTAGAGACAGAAGTTATTGTTGGGTTTTAAAATTTCCGATGGTCTTTGAACACATCACGTTACTATTATACAGGTTTGGGAATAGAAATTCCAGGACTTTTCTAAAACATTAAGGGTATATTTAGCTTTGGAAAAATTTTCCAGTCCTGGATATTGCTGTTTGTAAATTCCATGACTTTCCAGGTTTTTCATGACCATATGAACCCTGACTTTAAGGTATTCCAGTGCGTGTTGGAGGGAAAGGAGGAAAAATGTTTTTCTTTTCAATGACGTGTTTCAGTTTTTGTAACTGCTGACAAGTCATGACCTTTGACCTTTGTCTTGCAGTGACGGAGGAGCAGCTGACCAGCTGAGGACACGAAGACGCCGACTGATGATGAAAACTGACGACGTAAACGTGCAGAAACATGAAAATCAGATTATCTCTGAAGCATTCTGCCATCTTTAGTTTGATTCCTGATTTTAGATTTGTTCTGTTTTTCGTCTTTAATTTAGAATTTTGACTCAAACAAATTTATTGACATTTCAGCACTTTAGAGAGGAAACATTGAGCCTAATGAGCATCGTTTAAAACGGGATTTGAAAACAGATCTTCAGTGTTTTTCTGCCTCTGCAGGTTTCACATGTCAGTAATGAACCTTTTACACTGCTGCTCAACTACGGAGACAGATTTGTGCCAATATTATTTGTGACAACAGATAAAGTGTGTGTGATAATGTGTCTGTGAATTTAAAACATCTTTAACAAATATAAAAAAGATTGTAAACTCACAAAAAAAATTCAAAAATTCAAACACAAAGCTGCATAAAATGGAGATTCACAAATAAAAACTGGACTCTCAAGTATGTTTCAAAGTCCAAAATGTTAGAAAGACATTGACAAATATTTCTTATTCATTTATAAATTATTAAATGTTTTCACAGATTTTTTTTAATTTGCAGAATTTGTTTGTCTGATCTATTTTATATTTGCAAATTATTATTTTTTTTGTAAGTCTTATTTTTTGTATTAGTGGAAGTTGTTTATATTCACACTAACACATTAACAATCTGTTCATATAAATACTGAGAGAAATTAAATCACAATTATTAGATGTTAAAGAGAAATATTTAAGTTTTGTTGAATGAATCCGTTCCTGCATGAGGTCCAGATTCATCCGCTCTCTTACAGTTTCTTCTACATCTGCACATATTTATTTAAAGTCACTTTAACAACATTTATTGGAAATATATAAGCACTGAGTAATAACAGACTATAATGAATTTATAGGCAGAAATAAGGACATATTAAATATTTGTTGGTGTTGAGTTTTTGTAATAACTGAAGATGTTTTAAATCACAGCAGCTGTTTCACTGAATTATCATCAATCATCTGTTTATGGCTGTGAATAAATACATGAATGAACTCTTAGATCTGCTCAGATTAACGTCAGTTATAATAGATACGATATTTTAAAGTGTTTCCAAATAAAGAGTCCTGACTTTAAAAAGTGTCTCTGTGTGATAACAGACCCTCTGAACCACCACAGTCCGCCACAGCACCCTCTGAACCACCACAGTCCACCACAGCACCCTCTGAACCACCACAGTCCACCACAGCTCCCTCTGAACCACCACAGTCCACAGCTATTCCCCCTGAACCACCACAGTCCACCACAGCACCCTCTGAACCACCACAGTCCACAGCTATTCCCCCTGAACCACCACAGTGCACAACAACTCCCTCTGAACCACAGCTCCCTCTGAACCACCACAGTCCACCACAGCTCCCTCTGAACCACCACAGTCCACCATGCTCCCTCTGAACCACCACAGTGCACAACAGTTCCCTCTGAACCACCACAGTCCACCATGCTCCCTCTGAACCACCACAGTCCACCACAGCTCCCTCTGAACCACCAAAGTCGACAACTACTCCCTCTGAACCACCACAGTCCACCACAGCCGACTCTGGACCACAGTCCAGACCAGCTCCGGCATCACTGCAGACGTCCCTCACTGAAAACCAGACCAAGATACTTGAACTCTCTTGGGGAACAAGCTTCTACTAGTAAATGAAGACAAAGAGAATCTGTCCTGGTGTGACCTTTCTCTGGGTCCTGCAGTCTCATGCAGTCCAATAAAGATCGCACTGTCGTAAAAGCAAATAACAAACGGACCCTGTCAGAATCAAACTGACGGTTGAAACAGAATTTGAATAACAGACAACTGCTGCTGCAAAGTTCTGCTAATAAATGACCTTCTGTTAGATTACACACAGAGACTGAAGGGCTGCTTTCACATTCAAATAGACGGCTGTAATACTGTACCTTTATACGCTGAACGACGACTCATCTGACAGCAGCTGCTTGATTCAGGACGTCTGATAAACACTGACGGAGGGTCAGAATGTCGGATCTGCACCCAGAGAAACAGGACACTCACCGGGAGGCCACGAGGCCATCTTCACACAGCTGATACTACTACATTTAAAACTAGTACTACTACCACATTTATCACTGCTGCTAACACATTTACTACTGCTACTATAATGTCTACTACTACTACTACTACCACATTTACCACTACTACTATAATGTAAACTACTACTATTACTACCACATCTACTATCACCACATTTACTACTACTACTAACACATTTACTACTACTACTATAATGTCTACTACTATTATTACTACCACATCTACTATCACCACATTTACTACTACTACTACTAACACATTTACTACTACTACTAACATATTTACTACTACTACAACTACAACTACCACACATTTACTACTACATTTACTACTACTACTACTACTACTATTACTACCACATTTACTACTACTACTATAATAATTACTATTATTATTACTACCACATTTACTACAACTATAATGTCTACTACCACTACTACTACCACATTTACTACTACTACTATAATGTCAACTACTACTATTACTACCACATCTACTATCACCACATTTACTACTACTACTAACACATTTACTACTACATTTACTACTGCTACTATAATGTCTACTACTACTATTACTACCACATTTACTACTACAACTATAATGTCTACTACCACTACTACTAACACATTTACTACTACTACTATAATGTCTACTACTACTATTACTACCACATTTACTACTACTACTATAATAATTACTATTATTATTACTACCACATTTACTATTACAACATTTACTCCTACTACTAACACATTTACTATTACTACTACTACTACTACTACTACTTCTACTACTTCTACTACTACAGTGCTTACTAGTCTCACATTTACTACATTTGCTACATTTACACTGTTGCCATGTTCTGCATTGTTATAATCAGAAATAACAGCAAAAACCTTCAAAGTAAGACGCATGTCAAACAGAAATGTTATTTCTGTGTCAGAGAACAAATGAACAGAGAGGATGCAGCATATAGCCATAAAAGGTGAAGCTCTTCTTCTCTGCAGCTCTCTCTGCCCAAAAATGAATGATAATCATCCAGCTGTTGAGAAGGAGTGGTCAACCAGCTTCCCATAAAAGCCACTGATCAGACCACAGATCAGAGACCTCCTCAGGGACTCACCAACCTCCAGACATTTGCTACAAACCGCATTCACATCACATCCACAACCAACCGGCAGACCAACCAACCAACCAGCTGACCAACCAACGAACCAGCTGACCAACCAACCGACCGGCAGACAAACCAACTGACCGGTTTACCAGCCAGATATCAGTAAGTCCCTTTCTTCAGTCTCCATGTCTCTAGCTTTGGGTCTATTTATTCTGTTGGGCTTCTAGTAATTTTAAACCTGAGAGGACCACTTTTTGTACTGACTATGGTGGGAAAAACTGGACTATCGCAGCCCACCTGAGTTTTGGTTATTGATGGGAAACACTCACCTCTCCATCGTCTGCAGCAGCCCGTCTGTCTCTCTGCTGTCACTTTTGAGAGTTTTCATAGATGGTAAAATGAATGCGTGTACAGTTTTAGCTCCTCATGGATCCACTGTAACGTCATGTAACGTAACTTCTGACAGACAACGTTAGTTGTTCAATGTGATTTCACCAGGAAATAAAAAAGTCATGCTGTTACTACCACCACTACTGCTACTACTACAATTACTGTTGCTACTTCTACTGCCGCTACTGCGACTTCTACCACTACCACTACTACTACTACTGCTGCTGCTGCTACTAACACTACTACTACTACTACTACTACTACTACTAGTGCTGAACTGTTTTCTTGAGATATAACTTTCACAAAAATGACATAGATGTGGGGTCACAGTGACTTTTGGCTGTTGACCATCAAAATCTGATCAGTTCATTCATGAGTCTACTCAAACTTTTGTGCCAAATTTGAAAAAAAAATGTCCTCGAGGTGTTCTTGAGATATGTCGTTCACGGCCAGACAGACTGACAGACAACCCAAAACAGCCACCGCTATCACCAGTGTGGAGGTACGAAAACAATCAAACACGACACAACTGCTCTTAACAGCTCTGATCAGCTGATCAGATGGACACGGGGTCCCTCCTCAGTCGCTCTTACTACGTTTCTACCAAGTTTTTCCTTAGTCGATGTGAGGGTCTAAGCAGCGAGGGATGCTGTCTGCTGTAAAACCCTCTGAGGTAAACTGATGTCATAATGGGCTTTATAATTGAAACCGACTTGATCAGCTGATCAATCATCCACCCCGAGACTCAGACTGTTGCTGAGGAAACAAAAAAATTAGAGAGCTTGACCCGGACTGTCTTTTCAGTCGAATGTTACTACAGTCAGTGAATTAAAAATATATTCTGATTAATAAATGTATTATGTGATTTTCACACAGTAGGATTGTTGTTATATTAAGAAGTCCTTCATCCTGAGTGCCATCAGCATCCTCAACTCAACAAAATGACCGATGATAGATTTACATATTCTATTCTATTCTATTCTATTCTATTCTTTTGCTTAATTCTATGTTTAAAAAAAAGCTGTATCCCGATTTTTAACAGCCCTCTCAGTCGCTTCATTCTGGTGTCTGGTGTGTGCTAATTCAGTAAATAAATTGAATGAATCATTCCTGAATAATGGGTCTAAATTAAAAGTAATAATTAAAATATCATTGTGCTTGTGTTTTGTCATGATGTGCGTTGGCAGTCATGGTGTCTCCAGGCCGGCTGCTCCTCCTGTTGATGTCCTCCCTTCTTCTCTCCGCTGTGATCGTTTCTACGTCTCCAGACCAGAATCAAGTGGAGGAAGTCACTAAGGAGAAGTTAGAGAAAGCCAAAGAAGATTTAGAAAAGATCGGCAAGGATATTCGTGAAAATATTGAACACATTAGAAATGCAGTTGTTCCTTTTATTGGGCTGATACCAACTTATGGAGCAGGGATTAGCGCTGCTATCAATTTAATACTGGTGATTGTGTCAGGAACAAACCAAAACCCAGTATTAGCTGCTCTCAAGTCTAAATTTGAGAATCTTAATTTTAAGATTGACGAATATCACTTGGAGCAGAAATGGGACATCTGGGCGAGTAGTGTCTACTCTAAGCCAGAGAGGAAAATAAACACTGCCTGGACTATTTATAATAACTTCCTGAGCGCTCTTGAAAAAGCAAAAACCAAAGAGGAGAAGCAGAGACACAAGGATGAATTTACTGCAAAGTACATAGAATATAAAGAGGCCACTACAGAGTTGTACAACCTGCTGACAAATGAGGGAACATCCTTTGTGATAAAATTGAGTGAAATGCTGGCTGAACGTCTTACATGTCATGAACAGCTTGTCAAAAGATATACCTTGTTAGTTGATCAACTTATCGCCAAGGGCAATATAATGAATACAGTCTACAACAAACTCAAGGAAATAGAAAATGAAGCCACAGTTAAGGAGAGAGCAAAAATCGCTTATAAGTCTGCATCAGCTATGTATCAAATCCACAAGTACTGCATTATTAAGAGTGCTGAATACATTGAAAAGGATGTGAAGAGGCACATTGATGAGAACAGTAACCATCAGCAACTAGCAAAGACAGTCAGGTCTTTTTTGGCAGATTCGTATAGCAGGTATGACTGGATGGCTGTTGCATTTACGACCAAAAATTCTAAACATACCCACGTTAAAACACTGAACAGACACACCTTGTCAGGTTTTATCGAGGTGACAAAAGGAGAAGTGAGCGTGGCTGTAGCCAGACAGGTGAAAGGAAGTCACACCCTGGCAGAGAAAGTTAAAACAGCCATCCGTACGTGTGTGGATGAGTCCGTTCTGTGTTATAAGGTAGAAAACCAACTCAAAGAATGTAGCCAATCTGTGGAAGGAATAAAAGTGCCTGAGACTTACACAGCAATGCACGCCTTTACAAGAAAAGGGCATGACAGCTACAAAGAAAAGGACGCACAAGAAGAAGAGGAAGAAGAAGAAGTTAACGCCGACCCTGACGACCCTTCAGATAACTTGTCTTTCATTTATGTCGGGAAGTGTAAAGAAACTAAAGGTGGGAAGACTGGCAAGTTTGTTGTCATGATTAAAAGTGATGACGAGATGAAAACTAAAGATCCCTGCAAAAATCTGGACTGTGGTGAAGCTCAGAAAAGAGGTAAATGTGTTCGTGCGGAAAACATGTTTGTCGCGCTGTGCGACTGCGAGGATCCGTACTACGGCCAGCACTGTGAGGACACTGCCAATTACACTGAAAACAAACAAAACAGGCCATTAGTGCAGGACAACAGGCGTCGGACAAAATAGAACCGACCCGTTACAGTGAGCCTCAGATAACTGCCCTCTGATGTGGCCTGGGGTCAACAGTTTTCATAAAATGAGCGTCTTGCCTGAGATTTTGTTAAATCCTCCTGTTTGCCGTCCTCCCCGATATTCAGACTGAATAATCTTTTGTTTCCCCTCGTGGTGTTTTAGACTTACATTACCTTCTTGCTAGCAGCTTTCTGCAGAAACCTCAGGAGTCCTAAAAGATATATTTTTAAAAAATTTAATCTTGCAATCATCCATTAAAAGATATCATCATGTCTGCAGAAAGTTCAGGATTATATGTTGCTCACACAAGACTTAAAAAAAATCATCTTTGAGGACTTCAGAGGCTTTCTGTTTTAGTCACTGAGCGCCGTGACGTCTTTCTCTGGACAGCTTACAAAAAACACATTACCAAAGTTATTTTGTTCATTCAAAGAGAACGGGCTGGTAAAATGTAGCAGCAGGATATTAAGACATGTTATGATGTAGGACAATAAGACAAGAGGCGGTGTTCAAGATCCCCAAAACACCCTAATGTCCTAAAAACCTAGAAATGTCCTAAAATCTGAGAAATTACCCACGATCCAATAAAGTTCCTAAAATTCTAGAAATGCCCTAAAATCCTACAAACATCCTAAAATCCTAGAAATGTCCTAAAATGAATTGTATTTCAATAGTAAAAATGGTCAGAGGTAGAAAATCCAGATATAAAGTGGTGAAATTATTGTTTTAATCAAATCAGATCTTCAGCAGGTTAATGTTACATTTTCAAACTGTAACTGGCCATCATTAGCTGTTAATTAAGCAGATTAATTATTCACCTCCTAAATCATGACACATTGCTCTACCCTACATGGAAATACGTAAACTGCCTTTAACAATGGAAAGTATTGGTATCAGCAGCTCCGGCTCTGTATCACTCGGAATAGGATCGCCCACCCTGGTTAACACATTTCTGTGGGACGTTTCAGCTGGTAACATGAAGAAAATAGAAGTGTGACACACAATGAGTAGGAATTTGTGGATAAAATGTGTGAAAATATGATCCTACAATTCAAAAGAGGCCTGAGTGACCTGTGCTGATGTCATGATCACCTTCTGCATGTCAACGAGCTCAAACTGGACAGAGTTTAAACCAGTCACATGCTTTTTCTGCTTCAAGCTTCTGTTCTGTGCTAAAAAGCTGCTCAAATCAATAAAAAGGTTCAGTTTAATTGTGATTGGTGTGTCTTTCCTCTGTACACACTTTCAAAGGTAACTGAATGTTTTAAAGGTATCATAATAATAATAATAATAATAATAATAATAATAATAATGATAATGATGATGATGATAATGATGATGATGATAATAATAATAATGATAATAATAATAATAATAATAATAATAATAATAATAATGATCATAATAATAGTAATAATAATAATATGAAGAAGGTTTGATGGTATGGATTTTATCTAAGAGATGTGTCAGCTGATTTTAGTTAAGACGACAGCCTCCGGACCAGAACAAACATTTTACCTCTCACCAACAAAACAAAGTAAACTAAAGCTGTCTGTTTGTGTTTTCCACCTGCTCTCAGCCAGCACCTTAACAAGTTAACACCTTAACAGGTTAAACTGTTAACCTGTTAACAGGTTAACACGTTAACAGGTTAACAGGTTAACAGGTTAACAGGTTAACACATTAACAGATAACCGGTTAACAGGTTAACAGGTTAACACGTTAACAGGTTAACAGGTTAACATGTTAACAGGTAATCGGTTAACACATAAACAGGTTACCACGTTAACAGGTAACCGGTTAACACGTTAACAGGTTAACACATTAACATGTTAACAGGTTAACACATTAACATGTTAACACATTAACACATTAACAGGTTAACACATTAACACGTTAACAGGTTAACACGTTAACCGGTTAACAGGTAATCGGTTAACACATAAACAGGTTACCACGTTAACAGGTTAACACGTTACAGGTTAACACATTAACACGTTAACAGGTTAACAGGTTAACAGGTCACCTCCGAGTTATTTAAAGTCTGAAAACACACCAACTATTCTGGCTACGTATACTTCAAACTGTAGAGAATTTCATGAGGCCCAATGTGTCCTAATCTCCAAGAAACGTCCTAAAATCCTTGTCTTCAGTGGTTCCTTATCGTGAGAAAGCATTCGTATTCTTCAAGCTGTGGAGGGTTTCACGAGGCCGAATGCTCGTGGTTTTTTGATCAGGGGCCTAAAAAGTTTCCTGAGAAAAACAGTAAAACGTTTGCAGACGTGAGGGTCGGAGTTCTCCGGTGAAGGAACGACCTGGAGGAAAGCAGCGACCCACAGATGAAATCTGTCCTGTATGTCTGAGACGAGAGCCGAGCTGACACGTTCAAACTGGTTAAACCAGCGGCCTCAGGACCACGACAGAGCAGTGTTTGGAAAAACTGTCCCCCTGCCCTCAGCTGTGTACCAACTCTGTTTGTGTTTCATCTTTACCTTCAACTAAACTTTATTTAAACATGTTGTCAGAGCCACAGGCTGAAGAGGAGGAGGATTAAAGACAGGTGAGGGGGATTAAAGGAGAGACGGACACAGGTCTCACTCAGACGGAGGACGGACGAAGACATCAGAGGTAAGTTCTGTTTTTTTTCTGTGTGGTGAGGACAGAAGATGATCATCATTTGGTTCTCACTGATCAGCAGCTGATGGAGGAATTAGATAACTGACGGGGATCGTCTGTGCTGAGCTGTAGACCCGATCTGACGCTTCGTTCTACCGCCGCGGGTTTGACTGCGAAGCTTTCGTGAGCAGCGACAACGAGGGCAGCCGTCATTAACGTCATTAATACAAGAAATGTCCTAAAATCGTAGAAATGTCCCAAAATCATAGAAATGTCCTAAAATCCAAAAAAAAGTCCTAAAATCATAGAAACATCCTAAAATCATAGGAATAGCCTAAAATCATAGGAATGTCCTAAAATCTTAGAAATGTCCTAAAATCGTAGGAATGTCCTAAAATCATAGAAATGTCCTAAAATACAGGAAATGTCCTGAAATCCTACAAATGTCCCAAAATCCTGGAAATGTCCTTAAATGATAGATATGTCCTAAAATCCAAGAAACGTCCTAAAATCCTACAACTCGTTTGCAGCTGAGGATAACAGACAGTCAGCGAGCGCTGAGCGATGAGTCCTGCTGTGGCTTCAGCTGTTACTCTGGTCCTGGTCCTGGTCCTGGTTCTGGCTCAGGACACTGCAGCCGGTAAGAAACACTCAGCCATAAATATAGAGCTGAGACTGAAGCCTGACAGTCACAGCTCAGGGTTAAAGTTACTGACCTCCCACAGGTGATGTCACGGCGAGGGTTCGTCACAACTGTAAAACACGTTTTCCAGCCAGAGCGTGTGGAGACGGATGGTTCCGGATCGACGTGTACCGCTGCGCTAAATACTTTTTGACTCCGAGGACATTTCAAGACGCAGATGTAATCAAACTCAAACACACACACACACACACACACACACACACACACACACACACTCTGCAGGTGAACTGAGACCGAATCCTCCGACTCTTTCAGGATAACTGCCGGCTGCTCGGAGGTCGCCTGGTGTCGATGCACAGCCCGTACGAGTACAGTCAGGTGCTGTGTTTGGCCTTCAGAGCAAACAAACGCAAAGACCATTTCTGGATCGGCGGCAGGAGCAAATATTTGGTAAGAGGAACTCCTCGCTGTGATCAGGACGCCTGAGCTGATGGACGGATTAATGGATGAGTGACGGATCGAACAGAGACACTCAGACACATGAAGACATAACGAGAGTATTTTAAATGTTTTTATGGTAGGAACCAGTCTAATTAATCTAAATTAATGATAAATCATAAATAGGGATAATGATATTTAACCCTTAGGGAGTGTTTGTCATATTTTACGCTTTTCAGTCTCCATGTTGTGATAACTGTGTGTGTGTTGATGCATGTGTCCTAAATGTAGTCCAGATTGTGTATTTGAGTGTAATCAGTGAATTTGCAGCTCAGCTCCTACAATAAGTCTAAAATACACTGTGGAAACTAAATAGTTACATTCAGACTGTTCAGGTCCAAAAATGCTCCATTGAAACCCATTCAAACTGACATTTTTGATCCCATCAAAGCAGAAAAACACGACTTGTATTATTTCTGGGTGTCATTCATATTTTCCACCTGATGAGGTCATGAACTGGAACCAGAGCTGCACTGAACTGGGACTGGAGACAGACTGAATGTGGGTTTTGTTGTTTCAGTGGCACAGCTTTCAGTGGACCGACAAAACTCCGTTCAAGTTTCAGCGTTGGGGTTTCCTGCAGCCGGACAGGAGGTCAGGAGAGGAGTGTGTGGAGATGAACTATCAGAGTGAGTCAAAGTAACAGTAACATCAGCAGCAGCTCTGAGTGGCGTGTTTGTTACGTCACGTTTTCTGTGTCTTTCAGCGTGGGGACTGTGGAATAATGCCGTGTGCACGGGGAAGAAGTACTACATGTGTGCCAGGAGATCCTGATCAGCACCGTGTGAAGGGTTAAACTCAGAGTGGAGCTGATGAGCTGAGCAGCAGACGGATCAATAACACCTTATCAACAGAAACACACTGATCCGGTTCTCTGGGTTTCACAGCTGGGACACTGTCCAAAATCTGCTTAAAAACACATTATTCAAATGAGTGGGCGGAGGAGCCCTTACAGCTGTTTATCTGCTCCAAACCACCAGCACTATCCAAATAATAATTTTCATATTTCAACTGATAAACTGCCAAAAATGACCCCATTTATTAGCCACAAACTGGAAAAACAGAAATTATCATTGGATTTTCATGTGCAACAAACACACAAAAAAACCCATACTAAACTCTGAACTAACAAACATTAAAAATTTTGGAAGATTTTTTTTTCTTTAAAATAAAAATTAGATTTTTAAAGAAAACGTTTTGAGAGGGGTTTTTTTTTTTTTTTTAAGATTTTTGGCAATTTTTTTTCTTTATTTTTTTTTTTAAATATGAAGACATATTGGCCAATTTCTTTCTTTAAAAAATGTCAATTTTATATTTTGATTTACAAAACACTGACGACATTTTACAAAAAATGGGATGGTTTTTAAAGACAACATTTTGGTGTATTGTTTTGGGGTTTTTTCTTTATTTTCCTTTAGATTGTTTTTAATATGGAAACTGCTTTTTCTTCATTTTTTGTCAATTTAATATTTTGTTTAGGCCAGATTGGAAGGCATGTTGTTGGTATTTTTTTCTTTCAACATTTTTGGGTGATTTTGAAAGAAAACATTTTGTGGATTTATTTCCCTTAAAAATATCTGATTATTTTTCCTCAAATAGCTTTTGGAAAATTTAATTTAATTTTGGCTTTTCTTTCTAATTTAATTCTCTCTCTTGTTTTTTTTTTTTTTTTTAATCTCAAAAATCTTGTGGCGGTTTTTTCCCTTTCCTGAAAATCATTGTGATTTTTTTTTCTTTCCTTTAACTTTTAAAGTTAACATTTTGGCGATGTTTTGGTCTTGAAAATCGTTTTGAAAATCAGGTTTTCACATTTCCTACGCTCCTTGTAAACACCAGTTGCAATGAACACTTCCATCAGAAAAAAAAAAACAAAAACATTAAAAAATCTGAGTTTAAAATGGTGGTAATTCAGTTTTTACCATCCAGCAACTTGTTTCTGGTGGAGGTCGTCAGGGAGGGTACTTCACCTCCCTCCTCTGATAAATAGAGAACAGTCCCTAACTGTGATTAATGAGGCGCATTAACTGGTCTTTAATCTGTAAATTAACCGACCTCAGTTCTACAGTATTAAAAACATTTTAATAAATAAATCTCACCTGTTGGTTATTTTCTCGTTGTGTGTGGGGTGGGGCAGTCCTCCTCCCGGTGTCCTCCTCCAGGTCCTCTCGGTGTGTCTGCGGAGGACAAACTGTCCGTTAAACCGTTAAACCTGCTGCTTGTTAGCCGTTAGCATCAACACACACCGACATGTAAACAAACGACAAACTGCTAACGGAGCTAACGCGCTAGTTAGCACCAGAACTAGTCAAAACCGGTTTGAAGCGGATTAATTCGTCATGTTACCTGGACAGGTGACAGTGAGTCAGCAGGTGTGTTTGTCTCCGTGTGAACCGGAGGGACGGACATGTTGTTCCTGTCCCGGTGTTAGCCTGAAGTGTGGCCGGACTGCAGGCTCCTCGGGGCGGCCTGAGTCGCCGCCGCAGCCCGCCCCCTCTCCGGGCTCCACCAAACTTTATTAACAACCAAAATAAGTTTTTTTTTTTTTTTAAGGATTTTAACATGTCTCATTGTCTTTTATTATTATTGTTATTTCTGTCTACAAATGAAGATTTTGATCGGCTAAAGAAATAAAACGTTTTTAAAAGTTAAGCATTGAAATTAAAGCTGGAGTAGGCAGTTTTAGACTTCCGTGAGGACATGCGCAATCAGATCTTGTGCGAGCACACGAGAAATCACGGCACTTTACAGGAAATAACATTTGGTTTTCAAATTGAGAGCAATAAAAAAATGGACATGAAGCTCGAATGATGAATAAGAACATCCAGTGATGGAGTGAAACAGTACATTTGTTCAATGACAGTACTTTGAGTACAAGTTTGACACTTTACTTGAGTATTTGCATTTTCTGCTACTTTAAATTTCATGCAGCTTCAGTTGATTCAACTTCGTACTTCCACAACCATATTTCAGAAACATTACACCCGCGTGTAATAATGCAGAAATAAAGCTGGCTGGTTTACCTGCGGCAAATCAAGTTGGTCCTCTTTTTATTTCATGTAGATATTCAAAGATAAATGAAAAGTTGTAAAAGTTAATAAAAGCTTGTAATAATATTCTAAATTGTAAACTTTGCATGTAATAAGTTGAAAAATTAGTTACATTGGATCTCAAAAGTTTATAATGAGTTTTTATTTTAAAAATTAGTTAATATAAAGTAACATAAATCTTCACAAAAGGGTTAAAATTCTTCCATCCAGTAAGATCACAAACGTTTTTTTCTTATAAACAAAGTGAACGAGCTTTACCAACTCTGTCCTCTGACTCTGTGATCGAAGGACGAGTAATTTTCCCACCTTAAAAATACTCAGGAAAGATAGAAACACTTCATAATTGTACTGAAATGCAGTACTTGACTAAATGAACTCAACACCAGAGGCAGAAAACAAACATGAAACTGATAAACACATCGATCCACACCCACACACATACTGTCACATGACCGTGTGTGTGTGTGTGTGTGTGTGTGTGTGTGTGTGTGCGCGTGTGTGTTTGGTCGATGAAGTTTACAGGAAATCTTGCAGTGACCTCCAAACACACACATACACCAACATGTTTTGATAGCTTCAAAAGGCTAATGTCCCACAAACTGCAAAAAAAAGTAAAAATAAATGATGACTAATGAATTTCACTTCCACAGTCGTGTGTGTGCATGTGTGTGCGTGTGTGTGTGCATGTGTGTGCGTGTGTGTGTGTGTGTGTGTGTGTGTGTGTGTGTGTGTGTGTGTGCATGTGTGTGTGTGTGTGTGTGTGTGTGTGTGTGTGTGTGTGTGTGTGTGTGTGTGAGCCTCACCAACATCTGATCCTGATCTCAAACACCCACCTCCTGTGTGTGGTGGACAGAGGGTGGACAGAGGGTGGACAGACGGTGGACAGAGGACGCTCGGACTTAAGTCAAACAGAAAGTGGAGAACGTGTGTGAGCAGCAGGATGGAGGTTCTGAGGGTTCTGCTGGTTCTGGTTCTGCTGCTGGTCTCTGTGGAGCGCTCCGGTCAGTCTCTGTCTGTCCATCTGTCTGTCTCTCTGTTTGTGTCTCAAACTGCTGAACTGATTCAGATTGAGGCACAAAGACAAGAAAACATGATTTTCTTTATATTGTGAGATGATTTAATTTTTACATTCTGTATGTTTCTGGACTGTTTACACAGATATTTTACAAACAACAAAAACAGCAATTAATACGTGCAATAAAATTCATTAAAAAATATTCAAACATGTTAAAAGTGCAGAGTTAAAATATGTGAATAAAATGTAAATATAAATATATTAATAAATCTTTAATGTATATATATATATATATATATATATATATATATATATATGTTCAGTGTACAAGTGTAATGAAAATGTGTGTATCCAAAATGAGAAGTAAAAAATACACGGTTAGTAATATTTATAGTTTGGGCTATAAACATAGAAAAATGTTGCTATTTTCTCTCTTTTACTATTGTTTAAACATTATTATTAAATTATTATTTTATATATTTATTTGATGTGCAGATACATAAATAATAATAATAATTGTTATTATTATTACTATTATTAATTAAATTGAAGCAGTTAAAATAATAATAAATGTTACATAAATACATAAAGAGAGATTTGAAAGAAGAAACAGAGCCAAATATCTCTGCCTCCGTCTCTGAGATTTTTTCCTTTTTAATCATGAAGCTTCAAATTAAAAAGAGCCCAGAAACTGAGAACAGAACATGTTGAACATCTGGACAAAAAGAAACTAACTCTGAGTCAAGTTTTTGAAAATTTGCCTGAAACTTGTGAAACATTTGAGAACATGAACAAACTTTCCCCTCTGTCGAAATCCTGGAAACCACACACACACACACACACACACACACACACACACACACACACACACACACACTGTGGAAGTGAAATTTTATTGATCATCATTAATCTTTAAAAAAAACTTGAGCAATCTGGTTTGATTTTCTAATTTAACAACACACAGGAAATAAGGGAGGAAATTGTTAAAAAAAAAAAAAAAAAAAAGCTGCAAATTTGCCAAAAAAAGTGAATAACAAAAACAGACAAGAAAATGACCCAAAAAAGTAAAGAAAATAAAAACAAATGAATAGGTCATTTTCTCTGTAACACTTTACTTATTTTTTTGTAATTTGTGAGACGTTGTGCCAAACTGTTTCATCGTGTTTTTGAGAGAAATCAAACCATTTTTCTCAGAGTTCGAAAGGTTGTGAAGACGTCTGAACGCAGCAAAAGGGAAGTGAAGGGTTAAACACGTCCTGCTGTTTCCTGTCATTCTTCTGTTTACATGATTTACAAGTGTGTGTGTGTGTGTGTGTGTGTGTGTGTGTGTGTGTGTGTGTGTGTGTGTGTGTGTGTGTGTGTGTGCAGAGTGTGTGCGGTGTTTCGCTCGGTTCGACCCTGTCCAGGGTCGGTGTGATGAAGAGCTCGGTGAGGTGGATGAAGACGACTGCTGTCAGAACACGCAGTACGGTTACCAGGCAACAGACGGAGTGTGTCGGTCCTGTGGGTCAGTGCGCGCGCACACACACACACACACACACACACACACTCCCAGTCTGTCCACGTAGTCAGACCAGTGTAACCTGTGTGAGTGTGTGTGTGTGTGTGTGTGTGTGTGTGTGTGTGTGTGTGTGTGTGGTCAGTCCCCCGGTGTGGTCCCCCTGGTCGCCATGGTCACCATGTAACAGCCTGTGTGGAGAGGGAGTGACGCAGAGAAGCAGGAAGTGTTTCGGTATCGGCCAATCAGAATGCAACAACCCAAGAGACAAACTGGAGACGAAACCCTGCAACGGCACCTGCTGCGACGGTACACACACACACACACACACACACACACACACACACACACACACATCAGTCACTTTTTATTGATCTCTGGTACTGAGCGTGGTAAATCTCTGTGTGTGTGTGTGTGTGTGTGTGTGTGTGTGTGTGTGTGTGTCTGTGTGTGTGTGTGTGTGTGCAGTTAAGGGGTGGGGCCCGTGGCTCGCCTGGTCCCCCTGCTCGGTCAGCTGTGGCGGAGGTGGAGTCAGGAGGAGACAGAGACAGTGCTCCAGTGGTCCTGAGTGTCTCTCGGCCTGCAGCGGTCCCTCAGAGGAGATGGACAGATGTCCAACTCACACCACCTGTCCAGGTAACCTGCTTCCAAAGTGGACACTTCCTGTAAAAACAGGAAGTTGATTTTTAGAGGAAACAATGCATATGACGAGAGACTCGAGGGAGGGAGAGCTGACACAGGAGGACACAGAGGACACAGAGGACACAGAGGACGTCACATTCTGACGTGATGGGGCGCTCACAGAGTGTCAGTATTTGACAAGCTGTGAGAGAGAAAGTGTCTCTGTGTCTGTCTCTCTGTCCAACTGTCTCTAATTCAACTAATATAACATATAATAAATTCTCAAAAGGTTTTTAAAAAATTGGCAACTTTATTTATTTATTATTATTATTATCACCATCATCATCATCATCATCATCATCATCATCATCAGTGTTTTTAAAGAATTAAGGACATTTTTAATCTTTAAAGCTTTGTGGGGATTTTTTTCTTTTAAATTTTTCAGTGATTTTTCTTTAAAAAAAATGGACAATTTATTTCTGAAAAATTTTGATGACTTTTTTTTGTAGAAATCGAATCGAAATTCAAACCTCGGGGGGTTATCAATTTATCACAGCCAGAAACTGTAACAATACAAACCATTAATGGATTTTCACATTTATGAGGTCCTTGAACTCATCATGTTGGACGAACACTTCATGAATTTTCCCCGAATCACTTAAGGAGAAATATTTGTAGCTTCCAGGAAGGTAAAAAAAAAAACAGCCCCCCCCCCGATAAATAAAGAACTCTGTCTGTCTCTCCCTCTTTGTCTTTCTGTCTGTCCCTCAGTCCATGGTGGTTGGTCCAGTTGGTCCGGTTGGACTCAGTGTTCGAGTTCGTGCATCAATGACCTAGATAATGATGTCATCATCCCCACAAGAATGCGTTATCGCTCTTGCTCTAACCCCGTCCCCTCCAATGACACGGTGACTCCCGGGAACGATTGCCCCGGAGACGAGTTCGAGGACCAGGACTGCAGCGAACTCCCCAACTGTCCAGGTGAGACCATCGACAGGTAAGAACAAGCTTCAGTATGACAACGGAAACCTGACGTGTGCTCTGATTGGCTGTCCCTGCAGTGGACGGCAGCTGGGGGGCGTGGTCTCCGCCCGGGCCGTGCTCCGCCCTCTGTGGGGAGGGGCTTCAACTGTCCATCAGGAAGTGTGATCGTCCCGCCCCTAAATATGGAGGTCGACAGTGTGACGGGCCGAGCGCTCGCAGCTCCGTCTGTCACGGTCCCTGTCCCGGTAAACAATACAACACACAAAATATAAACATAAACAACAAAAACACACACAAAATATAAACATAAACAACAAAAAACACACACAAAATATAAACATAAACAACAAAGACACAAAATAAATAAACATAAACAACAAACACAATATATGAACATAAACAACACAACACACAAAATATAAACATAAACAACTAAACATAATAATAATAATAATAATTGTGTCTCTGTCCCTCTCTCTCTCTGTCCATCTGTCTCTCCCTGTCTCTGTCCCTCTCTCTCTGTCCGTCTGTCTCTCTGTGTCTCTGTCCCCATGTCAGTGGACGGGTTCTGGTCCGGTTGGTCCAGTTGGAGCGATTGCTCCTCTTCCTGTATCCCAGCAGGCCGAGCTCCCACCAGGTCTCGCCATCGCTCCTGCTCTAACCCCGCCCCCTCGACCAGCCCGCCCGGCAGAGGTTGCCATGGTGACGCCAGAGCGACAGAGATCTGCAGCCACCTTCCTCACTGCCCAGGTACACCTGTCTGTCCCTCCCTGTCTCCGTCTTTTTGTAGGAGCCCCACCCACCAGGTGTCATCCTAGAAACAATAACTGTCTCCGTCTCTCTGTCTGTCTCTGTCCCAGTGAATGGAGGGTGGGGTTCTTGGTCTCCCTTCTCTTCCTGTCCGGTTACCTGTGGGGTGGGACTTCAGGTGTCCCTCAGAAGGTGTGACAGCCCCGCCCCCAAACATGGCGGGCAGTCGTGTCCAGGAGAGGGCCGTCGGACCAGCGTCTGTAGGACAAATGTCCACTGTCCAGGTACCCGCAGCACAACTGTCTCTGACTGCATGACTGTCCGCTCAGATCAAACCGACCAATCAGATGTGTGTTTGCAGTGGACGGGACCTGGTCCGAGTGGTCGCCGTGGAAACCATGTAAATTCCCGTTTGGTGCGAGAGAAATCCGCTGCCTGAACCGCGGCGGGAGCCAGACCCGAGAACGCCAGTGTCTCCACCGGGCACACAACGGGTCCATCTGCAACGGGGACGCCCTGACCGAGAGACGGGTCTGCTACGATGTCAGCAGGTGTCACCGTGGGTGATACACACACACACACACATAAACAGTAACAGACACACACTCACACACACACACACACACACACACACAAACAGTTACAGACAGACAGACACACACACACACACACACACACAAATACATATATAAACAATAAAACACACATAAACACACACACACAAATAGTAACAGACAGACACACACACACTCACACAAATACATATATAAACAATAAAATACACATAAACAAACAGATACACACACACACACACTCACACGCACACACACATAAACAGTAACAGACACACACACTCACACACACACACACACATAAACAGTAACAGACACGTACACACACTCACACACACACACACACACACACACACACACACAACTATTGAGACTGGTCCTGAATAGTTTTTTCGTGGGATGGATTATCTTTAACAATCGACTTCACCATCAGCCAATCACAGGCTCTCTCTCTGTGTGTTTGTGTGTGTGTGTGTGTGTGTGTGTGTGTGTGTGTGTGTGTGTTGCAGTGAAGGGCACCTGGGAGGGCTGGGAGCCGTGGAGTCTGTGCACGCCGGCCTGCGGCGGAAACTCCAGACGCTTCAGGAAGAGACGCTGCACACCTGATTACAGCGGCTACAGGTGAGTTAATGCTGACCCGGCCAGCAAGCTTTGGTTCTAAAAACGTTCCAAGAATGTCACAATGTAACCGATGCAATGTTTAAGTAATGTTTGCAGCGGCAAGTTTTCTTAAAGTTCAGGTAACGTTCTCTGTAAACATAAAAAAATGTTTTATTGCTTTTTTTGTCTGTTTGTTTTTTGACATATCATGTTACGTTACATTTTCATCTAAAAAAGTTCTGTAATCTCAGTCCTCAATAACATTTTCTGAATGTTGTTTTGAAAACGTTCTTCCTTTGTTCTCACGTAACATTGTGGGAACGTTTTATAAAGAACATTATCTGATTGGTCACCTCTCGACATCACCAAAACATCCTCAGTGTTGCAGTTTAAACGTTACGTTTTGGTCAACATTTAACCTCACAGGAACATTATTTAAAATGAGAGACATCCTTAAAATGTTCTTTGAACGTTAGATTAAAATGTTTTCTTCAAAACGTTATTGCAACAATGTTGTGAGAACGTTTCCTGCTCGTTGGGGAACAGCAGACTGAGAGGAGAACCATCAGCTGAGTGCAGAGCGGTGAGGAGACTCACACTAACACAGCTACTCTAACAGAAATGTGTGTGTGTGTGTGTGTGTGTGTGTGTGTGTGTGTGTGTGTGTGTGTGTTGTCAGTCCTACCATCGGTCGTCTGAAGGAGCCGGCAACGTTCTTCGGGACTCCACTGGCCGACTGCGGCGCGGCACCTGACGGCGGGCAGAAGGTTGAAATTCAGCCGTGTGTGAATGTTCCCGCCTGCACCTAAAAACCTGCTCAGCCGTGACTTTAAAGGGACAGTTCACCCAAAAGTGACGGTGAAGTTTTATAACCGGCGGA
Source organism: Plectropomus leopardus (assembly GCF_026936395.1). Classification (NCBI taxonomy): domain Eukaryota; kingdom Metazoa; phylum Chordata; class Actinopteri; order Perciformes; family Serranidae; genus Plectropomus; species Plectropomus leopardus. Next base: position 30,793,156 of record NC_142193.1, read on the forward strand.
ACGCTGCCGCAGGTCGACGGGGTAAAGCGCTCGTCTCCCAAACATCGGACCTTTTTCACTGCAGACATTTTGACATCGTAGGAAAAGCTGTATTTAATTACGTTAACGATGGCTGCGTTCCATTTCGGCGAGGCGCTGGTGCTGTGCACGCTGGCTGACTGACGCACTGAAGGGAACTGAGCCACCGTTGATGTGTCACCGGTGCTTTTCCTCCTTTACCTGTGCTGACACGTCAACATGTCTGCAGTGAAACAGCAAACCGCTCGTCATCATTTTCTTTTTATCTCTTAGATTTAACGTCGATAAAAGCTTTCAGATGCAGCTCCGGACATCCGACTCCGACCTTTGACACGAGTTTCTTATTTCAGAGAAGTTTGTTTTCGTGATGGTTCACGTGAAGTCAGACGAAACATGCTCAGACTCGTCTTTCCAGAGTGGTAAAACTTTCAGACGTGATCTTGTGAAAAGACTTATTTTGTTAATGTTTTGACACTTCAGATTGTGTGCATCCTGCCGAGAAAAAGCAAGCAGCTCGACCGGCTTACGATGGTTAAGCTGGACCAGCTAAAACCACCAAAGACCAGCTAAGACCACCAAAGACCAGCTAAGACCAGCTAAAACCATGAAAGACCAGCTAAAACCACCAAAGACCAGCTAAGACCAGCTAAAACCATGAAAGACCAGCTAAAACCACCAAAGACCAGCTAAGACCAGCTAAGACCAGCTAAAACCATGAAAGACCAGCTAAAACCACCAAAGACCAGCTAAGACCAGCTTCCAGCATGAGCTGTTTTTTGTCAGCAGGGTGCAACCTTTGGAGGTTATTGAGTATTTTCCATGTTTTTTTTAAAATAAAGTTTCTTCAAATTTGAAATGATAACTCTCTTTTTTTCATTACCAGTGTGGTACAGTGTTGCCTCGAGTCGACGCACCCAAAAAAGTACCCCCAAAATGTTTTCCTAAAAATGTCTTGATATGATGTTTATTTTGTCTGTTTTGTGACATTTCTGTCATAAAGGGGGGACAGGCAGTTAGGTTAGGTTAGTTATTTTCAAATGGTTTTTACTCGTTGGTGCGTGTGTTGGAGCGTGTTGGGCTGCTCGCTGCCTTCTGATGATTTTGCAAGAAATCAAACCAATTTGCTCAGGTGTCAAAGGGTTAAATGACGGACCTGAATACTTCTACAATCACCCTCATTTACATGTCGATCACGTGTTTCAGAGAGACGTGACAGAGCGAAGGCGTGGGACTCACCTCAGCTGGCAGAGCGGCTGATGAGCCGGCCCGCGGGGGGACGATGGTTCAGTCCTCAGGGCAGATTCAGATCAGAGCAAACACTGATCAGCTCCCTGAGATCTGTGATCGGCTCCACAGGCTGTTGGTTTAGTGTCTCCGCTCACTTTCCGAAAACATGTCAATCAGCAGCAGACGCTTTCAATCACACACTCACATACTCACTACGCCTGAGGGTCACAGAGGGACGCCTGAGGGTCACAGAGGGACGTCTGAGGGTCACAGAGGGACGCCTGAGGGTCACAGAGGGATGTCTGAGGGTCACAGAGGGACACCTGAGGGTCACAGAAGGACACCTGAGGGTCACAGAAGGACACCTGAGGGTCACAGAGGGACATCTGAGGGTCACAGAGGGACGTCTGAGGGTCACAGAAGGACACCAGAGGATCACAGAGGGACACCTGAGGGTCACAGAGGGACATCTGAGGGTCACAGAGGGACGTCTGAGGGTCACAGAAGGACACCAGAGGGTCACAGAGGGACGTCTGAGGGTCACAGAGGAACACAAAGGGACACCTGTTGGTCACAGAAGGACACAGAGGGACACCTGTTGGTCACAGAGGGACGTCTGAGGGACACTGGGGGTCACAGAGGGACGCCGAGGGACTCTGGATACTGAGCGGCGTGCGGCGGCGAACAGACGCGAGTGATTCGGGATGTTTCCGAGTGAAAGTTGGGAGTCGTGGGAACCCGAGTGTGTCTGGAGGCTGGAACAGGTCGGACCCGGTGAAAAACCAACAGCCTGCAGAGCAGAACACACAGCTGCTGAGTGAGCGTCACCTGGGCTGTTTACTCTGAGACGCTCACCTGCTCGCAGCTATGTACCCACAATCCCGCCGCCGCATCATCACGTCTGATCAGAGGAATATTTAACATGAGGGACGTCTCATCAGGAGAATAAAAGAGAGACGAAAAGGTGCTTCAGCTCACAGACGGAGGAAGAGGAATATCTGAGGTGAGTTCTCCTGATCTGAGGTCATGAGGTCATGAGGTCATGATGTCACGTCTCTGCAGGTGGACACCTGAGGACACACCTGTCTGTGTCACATGTTCCAGGTCAGAGGTCACAGATCCAGACAGACAAACATGCGTCCTGCTGCGGTGTCCGCTGTCCTGCTGCTGCTGCTGCTCCACGTCCACGATTGTAAGACGGACGGACACACACACACACACACACACACACACACACACACACACACACACACACACACACACACACACATTTTCTTTATGTTCCCAGAACGTTCTCTATAAACATCAAAAAATGTTTTTAATAAATGTAAAAAAAATATATTGTTAATATATCACATTTTCATTTTTAAAAAAAAGAAAAGTGTGATCTCAGTCCTCAAAAACACGTTCTGACTGTTGCTTTAAAAACATCGGAACATCATTTGAAATGATAAACATCCTTAAAACGTTCTTTGAATGTTTTGAATGATGTTTGTTTTGAATGATGTTTCTGTGAAACATTATTACAACATATAGGCAACGTTTGTCAGTGTTGTGGGAACGTTTCCTGCCCGCTGAGGATAATCCCTTTGGATGCTTTTTTACACATTACGCCAAAAACATTTTTTTAAACTTGGTGTTGATGATTTTCAAAGTAAACGTGCCTTCCAGACTTAAAAATCACAGAAAAGGTTTAAAGGAAAAAAACAAGTCAAAATATTTCAAAAATCACACAAATTTTAAAAGAAAAGAAACTTAACAGAATTTTTTAAAATGCCACAGGTTTAAAAGAAAAGAATCATGCAAAAAAAAATAAATAAATAAAAATAGCCTTTTCTTCTTTTTTAAGAAATCATGCCTGGAGATTTTTTTTTTTTTTACATATTTTTTCTGATTTTTTTTAAAAGAATTGTTTTTTAAGAAAGAATTTTTTTTTTTTTGATTTTTTTTCTTAAATTCTTTTTGGCAATTTGTGTTCTTTAAACACTTTGTTTTATTCTTTATTTTTTTAAATGTAATTGAATTAAATTGTATTTCCATTAATTAAAGATTTTATTTTATTTTATTTTTTTATATTTTGAGTGATTCTTAAAGAAAACATGCCATCCAAACCTGGAGGCCAGCCAAGATAAAAACTGCCAAAATTACAAAATTTGTCACAGCAAGAAACTGTCAAAAAAAAGAAAGAAGAAAGAAAAAAGAAAAGAAGCAATTGTTGGATTTTTCAATTTCCAGTATATATATATGTACAGATACTTAGCTGCGGGCTGCTGCGTTAAAGCCGGTGTATTTTCGCAGCTCTGGCATCTCTGGCTCGGTCTAACTGCCACCAGAATTATCGTCCGCGGTCCTGCAGGGACGGATGGGTCCGGCTGTCCGACAGCCAGTGTGTGAAGTACTTCGCTCTGACTAAAACCTTCACGCAGGCGGAGGTGACGACACACGCGACACATAAACTCATCCCGTTCAGACGGCGAGCAGCGGTATCGCTGACGTGTTTGTTGGTTTCAGAGTTTCTGCGCGGGTCAGGGAGGTCATCTGGCGTCCGTTCACAACAGCGCGGAGAACCATCACGTGTTCTGTCTGAGCTTGAGGAGCTCCAAAAAATCCCCGACAACCAACGACCATTTCTGGATCGGAGGGAGTGGCAAAACCTCGGTGAGCAGCAAAAGCTTCAGCTGAAGTAGTTTAATGTAGTACTTTTACTCAAGTACTCCACCTCAGTCCAAAGTCAATGTACTTGTACTTAACCTCGGTATTCCCATCTTATGTAACTTGTAGTCCGCTATACTTCAGAGAAGAGTTTTGTACCTTTTACTGCACTACGTTTCTGTGGACAAATTTCAAATTTGAAAATGTCACATTGTTAGTACTTTTACTGCAGTAAAGGATCTGAATACTCCCTCTGCTGATGAAAGCTGAAGATGTTTTATGATCGTTAACCGTTTTCTTTCCTGAAGACGTCCGGCTATAGATGGACCGACGGCTCCACGTTCGGCTTCGCCAAATGGTTCTACGGGAGTCCGCAACATCGCAGCGGTCACAACTGTGTGGTGGTGAACCACGGGAGTGAGTAAAGACCACACACACACACACACACACACACACACACACACACACACACACACACACACTCACATGGGTGTGTCAGATTTAACACACCATCAACACACAGGATTTTAGGACATTTCTAGGATTTTAGGACATTTTTCTGAATTTAGGATGTTTCTAAGATTTCAGGACATTTGTCAGATTTTAGGACACTTCTGGGATTTTAAGACATTTCAAGGATTTTTGGATGTTTGTATGATTTAAGGGCATTAGGGTCTTAGCCAGGCCTTCGGTCGGGGGCTCTGTTTTGATGTGTTTCATGCACTCTGGCACCTTATGGACACTAAAAGGACAAAAATAATTCACAGTGTCATTCGCTTTATTTTTATTGTCAATTAGAAAATGTTTGGGGGGCCACCAGGGGTCCTGTCAGGGGCCAGATATGGGCTGTGGGCCGTATGTTGAGTCTCACTGCTGTAAATGATTGTGTGTGTGTCACACTGAGATCGTCCTCAGATCAGAGTCCGAGTCCTCGGGCGTGTTTCCTCAGTGAAGCGGACTCGGCGCTCAAACACTTGTCGCGACTCTAAATGTGTTTTTTTTTTTCAGACTGGGGCGACTGGAATAACGCCGACTGCAACAAGCCGAGGAACTTTGTGTGTGTCAAATCCGGATGACGTCCTGAGTTGCAGATTACTGTTAATAATCAATAATCAATAAGAGAAAGTGTCTTAACTCATTAAAGATCAGTCACCGTGTTGCTGCCTCTGCTTCTTTTCATCGTCGTACTTTAAACATTTATGATTCACTTTAACTCACTTCAGCTTTTACCAGCACAAAATGTCTCATGTTCAGTCAGTCCAAACTAATGTGAAGAGGAGCAGACAGGTGATCCACAGATCAGGCGAGTCCAGGTGTCGGGGATCAGGTGTGGGTCTATGTCTCAGAGATCAGGTTGGTCCAGATCTCAAGGATCAGGTGGGTCCAGGACTCCTAATGCTCTGCAGGGCTGATTAGGAAGGAACAGGTGTGGAGAGGACATCGCGTGAGCAGGACTGAGACTCTGAGGACATCTAGAGGGCAGTTGGATGACAGCAACTCTGTGGAGGGAATTGACAGGACATGGGGACAGGGACAGGGACAGGGACAGGGGCAGGGAGTCCTCTGGAGCTCGCCTGAACTCTGTGGAAACAAGCATGAAGTGGCCTCGATATGAAATTAGTTGTTCACGATTAAGAGACCGTTTAGAGTTTTTACACACAAAATGTATTTCTTTTATTTCCTTTTTATTTATTTAACCTATTTTATTCATTATTTATTTATTTATTTCCTTTTATTTGTGGGTTATATCGCTGTTGTTGTTTTTGGTCTGTTTGTTTGTATTTTTTAATCTTTACATTAAGCGCGCTGCATCAGACATAATGAATGAATTTAAAGGCAGAGCAGCAGCATGTGGAGCTCCTCAGGGCTCCATCCTCGGGCCTCTGCTGCGTCTTTCAGTGTCTTCCTCCTAAATCGCCCTGTTGGGCTTCATTTCACAACTGTTAGGTGCTCGCTGTGCCCGTTGACTGTGTAACTTCCTCTGATGTTGAGTAACAGCTGATCGGAGCAGATGAACTCGTTCACTCTGCCGACTTTAACAGTAAACACCTCCATATTTGGGAGGAATTTTGGGGGTGTCATTGGTAAATATTCCACTGTCACAGCTCGGCTGTTGGGAAACAACAAACACAGTCACCGTTCAGGCTGACTTCTTTATTTCTGCACGCCAGAGGTATTTCAGTAGACTCTTTTATTCTTGTTATGTACTTTTATTTTTTAACTTTATTATTTCATTCTCTGTGTGAGACATTCAGGTGATTGTCAGTATTATTTTTTTATTCAAACTAAAGAAATATTGTATCCTCATACAACGGTCTGTATGATATCCAACGAATTAGCACCACATGATCGACAATACATCCTGAACTTAAAGTCAAGTGACAAATATAAAGTTACAGGGATTAGATTTACTAAAAAAAATATGGTGAGGATGAACCTTACAATGACTCAAAGTTCGCACGGTACCACACACCGCTCACCCAACCCATCAAACGTCACCTCATGTTCTGTGGATATTTGATGTCGACATAAAACATGCTACGTATCCTCCTGCGTCTGTTGTTGACGTTCAGAGACGGCATTTAAATTTACGCCTGTTTAATGCATTTCGTCTTTTCAAAACACACTTTTGTTTTGACACGAAATGTACAGTTGACAGTGGATGCCTCCAGGACGCCTCCCTGGTGAGGTGTTCAGGGCACGTCCCACCGGTAGGAGGCCCCGGGGAAGACCCAGGACACGCTGGAGAGACTACATCTCACAGCTGGCCTGGGAACGCCTCGGGGTCCCCCGGGAAGAGCTGGACGAAGTGGCCGGGGAGAGGGAAGTCTGGGTTTCCCTGCTTAGGCTGCTGCCCCCGCAACCCGACCCCGGATAAGCGGAAGAAAATGGATGGATGGATGTACAGTTTCTGTTCCTTAGATGCCCTCTTTTTCAAAATGAACTAACATCAGTAAAACACAGCTTTTAGGAACTAACGGCGAGTTATTATCAAGTTGAGCTACGTCACCTGTGTAGAATTCAAAGGTGGCTTCACACTATGATACAGCCAACCACTTACAAAATCAGTACAACACCTCATATTTACGTTTATTTCCTTGTGTGTGGTTAACTGACCTGACATTCATACAGGAAGACAACTGCAGGCTCCTGGTTAAAAGTCCTGTGTTTGTTGGGCCCTCTGCCCGTCCAACGAGGACTGCACAGCTCCGTAAGTTGGCCAGCGGTGTTTCAAATCGTCCCACTGCGTATCATACCGCCTCCAAACGATGGCTTTTTTTCGTCTGTGTCTGACGTGGAAACCACCGGCAGAGCGGTGGTATTTGACGACTTCAGAAAGAGACCCGGTGGGTGTTTTGTGGCCGATAAACTGCGTTGATCTGCCTCCTTAGTGGAGCGCACAGGATCATCTTTACCCCCGTCAGCACATTGGTCACATGATGGCAGCTTTCCAAAATGTGTGGCTCATGCATGAATTACGTTTTCATGATTATATGAGCTAAATTTTGGTGTATTACGTTTGATTGGAACACAGAGGGCGAGCACAGCCGGAGAGAAAACATCAAGTTCGATATCTGTGATCTCAGACCAAAGAGCTGGACTCACTTCACGTGAACTTTCTGAGAATCGCTTCTGCCCCGACGTTCAGTCCTGACGACGTCTAATAAGTATCAACATCGTACAGCTTCAGAAATGATTGTCTGTTTCTCCCAACATTTCCTGAGCTGCACCGCATCCAGACGAGCGACCTCATCAGTGTCGAAATTAAAGGAGAGAAGAGGTTTGAACATTTCATTTCGGAAGAGTTAAAGAAAGAGAGTCTGAAGCTCTAACCTGCGGTTCTTCCGCACATCAGAGCCGTCAGGGTTAATCTGTGGTCATCAGTGAGTCTGCAGCTTCAAACTTTCACTGATAAACCGCAGAAATGTCACTCTGTTTCACTTCCTCCTCAGCGCTGATTCAGAGGAACATGGAGGAACAGAGCAGGGCGGCATGTCGACATCTTCAGAGCAAAACACAAACGGCTGGAGTGGGTCTCTCTGATGAGATGATTAACCCTTTCAAACCAGAGTAATTTGGCTTGATCTCCAAAAATACTAGAAGTCAGTGAGCAGATTAGCAAGAAATTAATTATTTAAAAGGACAAGAAAATCAGCTAAAATTAGAAGAAAAACAAGCAAAGAAAATGGGGACGTAAATAAAAATAATTTAATATGATGAACACAAATCTCTCAACGCTCATTTCAATAGTTTAGAAACACTCTGAGTGCCGCAGCGACACAAAGTGGAGCGCTGTTAGAATTAACCGTTCAGTCATCCAGAGCGCCGTACTCTGGGAGTGTCAGAGCGACTCTGGGTGCTCTGCCAGAGACAGGTGACAAAGGTGGGATCTGAGGAGGCCAACCAAACAGTGATCTGCCCACACAGTCTGGAAAATTGCTGTTATCCAAAAAATCATCTGTTTTACATTCACTTTTCTGATGGCCTGGAACATTTATTTGTATACGTATACATTCAGATTTTTGTAGAAACTTCATGAGACTCAACTTTGATAGAAAATGTGAATTCTTGGTGTTTCAAGACACATTTCCAGATTCCAGAAGCTTTAAACTACAAAACATGCTTTTGTTTGAACAGAGAAAGCAGCTGCAACTCGGCTCTGAGCAGAGGGACGGTTCTCTACAGACTCCTAAACAGAGGGGACGGTTCTCTACCAACTCCTAAACAGAGGGGACGGTTCTCTACCAACTCCTAAACAGAGGGACGGTTCTCTACAGACTCCTAAACAGAGGGGACGGTTCTCTACAGACTCCTAAACAGAGGGACAGCTCTATCGATCTGTCGACAGAGGGACGGTTCTCAACCGACCTTTAATCAGAAGGACAGCTCTCTACAGACCCATCGACAGAGGGATGGTTCTCTACCTACCTGTCCACAGACCACAGCGCTCTGGCCTCCACCCATTATATCCTCGTGCCTCAACAGACAGGGACCAAAAATGGGGACAATAAGAAACACAAAAAAAACGTTCTAATGTCAACGGACATGAAGTTGACTGAAGCGGATTTCAATGGATTGAAGTGGACTGAAGCAGACTGAAGTGGACTGAAGCGGACCACTTGGTGGAGACAGGTCTTCAGTCCTGTATCAGAGTGGGACGTCCGTCTCTGAGCAGAGCTGTAGATAAAGTTGTGTTGGGACGATGAGGAGGTTAAAAAATCGTAGATGACAATCGTGAAAAAGTGATGACTGAAAGTGTCCTCGCAGCTCTGCGGTTGAGTAACAGCTTGATGGAGGAGATAAAGCGTCCTCGGCCGGCTTGCTGTCCATATTTAGTCAGGCGATGAAGGGTTAACACGCAGCGTGACGTCTGTAGGAGGAAAGCTGACGGTATAAAAGCTGCAGTGTGTGTGAACGTTACACTCCACCGCTGAACGCTGTGCAGACCTCGGACCTCAGGTACCACTTTTTATCCTCCTGAACACTGACAGGAGCTCTGAAATGGTTAATTAATACTGTGTTTATTAACATGATTTGATCATGACTCAGTGTTTAAACGTGCACGACAGATTATTTTTAACAAGTTATTATTATCATTTGCAGTTTTATTATAGCACCAAATAATCTGTGTAATGTTTGTCTACATTTTACAAATGGATTAAAAAGTTATAGCATAACTAATAGTGAGTCATCACTAATTTTAATTTTAATTTTCTGATTTGTTACCTTCGAAAAACCCTTTGAAACCTGGAGAATGTTGGCTTGATTTCTTTCAAAAAAACAGGAAAAGATTCATAGGGAACTAGGTAAAAACAGTATGTTAAATTATTTAAACTATACATTTAAAATCATGTTACAGAATTGTTATAATATGTAAGCACTTCTTGGTTATTTTTTTCTTTTTTTCAGGTACATTTCTTTAATACTTATACTTTTTACTAATTTCTTGCTCATTTCTGGGTTGTTTCTTTTTAAGTCGCCTTCTTTCCATGTTTTTCAAGTAAATCAGGCCGATTTTCTCAGGTTTCAAAAGCTTAATAAACTTTAAATGTTCCAAAGATAATTATTATGAAGTGTTACCCAACTGAATGATGGACATTTACAGTTTTTCTTTATCTAAATTATAGATAATACCTGAAAGAATTCGGCTTCACCTGTAGCTGTAAAGAAGAGAAGTGACTCCTTCAGAGAACAGGTGCAAACAATGCTGACACCACTGATACGTCCGAGCCTCTGAAGGGAATTTTCACTTTAGTCCATTTTCATTTTTTAAATCAGTCTTACATTTGTCTATAAAGTCAAATAAATAAGGGAGCAGCTGAGGAAATCTAGAGGATGGTTTGAGGACATGAAACAATGGTTCATCTTACCGCATAACTTTTTGTAAAATATCAAACAAGCTATTGTATGTGCATAACTTTTTTATAAGATATATGTGCATTACTTTTTGTATTATATGAACTATCGTAATAAGTACAAACAGCTGTATGTGGATAACTTTTTCTAGGATATATCAACTGTTGTAAGATGTATGAACTGTCATATTTATTTAACTTTTCATCGGCTATACAAACAGTTGAATGTGCATAACCTTTCATAAGATATACAAACAATTGTATGGGTATAACATTTCATAAGATATACGAGCTGTCTTCAGATTTACAGTCATATGTGCAGAACTTTTTGTAAGATATCGTATTAAAAGCTTTGCACATACAACACTCCCTCTGATATGTGATGAAAAGTTTAGGTTTGCAGACACAACCTCACAGAGACTAAAAACAAGCACAGGGACAAAATGACTTAAAAAAAGACCTGAGATGACTCCATGTCATGTTGTCTGTGTTGCAGTCATGGCGTTCTCTCGGCTCTCCGCCTCAGCGGTGTTGGCTTCAATGATCTTTCTTCTCTACTGGACGACCTCCTCAGCTCGGTCACATGACCTCTCGGCCCCCCACAGGGTGAGGAGAGACATGCCTTCCGGCACCAGAGAGAAAGTGTCAGCATCTGTGACTATGTTGAAGGAATCCCTGGCCGTCGTCAAAGACGTGGTAGGAAAGAGTAACACAAGGACCGTGTCAGCTGTGATAAAGAGTATCGCCAACTTGGCCAGCTTGGCGCCCGGTATCACAGGTCTGGTCTCCTCTTTTCTCAACCTGGTCTTGATCTTCATCCCTCAAGACAACCCTCTGACGGAGCTCAGGGCGGGCTTTGCTGAGGTCAACAAGAAGCTGGACTCGCTCTCCGTCCAGATCTCTAACCTGGCGACTGACGTGGAATGGTTCAACTATGCCAGCGTCTACTCTCAGGACGAGGTCCGCATCCTCAACGCCTGGAAGAAGTTCAATGAGTTTCGTGAGAACAGCGAGTTGACGGAGAGCGAGGACAACAATCTGAGACTGGCCGAGGTTTTCACCAAATACTACGAGAACACGGCAACCGAGGCCAGCGTGGCCAACCTCTACCACTACCTGACGGTCAGCGACATGTCGCTCAGCGGGAACCTCAACCTCCTGCTGAGGAAGAAGTTTAAATGTGATGTCCGTGAGATTGGCAGATATAACCTGTACTTCAGCAGTCTGCTGTGGAAGGGGATGTTGCTCAACCAGCTCTACTGGAAACTGATCGGCCTCCAACAGGCGGGCATCAATGCTCAATACACCGAAATGTTTAAGAACGTCTCCAGTGCTCAGATTTCGGCCATCGAGTTCTGCGTCAACAACTACCAGCAATACCTGCAGAAGGACGTGGAGGAGATTGGCAAAGCTCTCGATCCCAGCAACAAGAGAGTCGTGGCTGAGGAGGTGAAAAACTTTCTGGATAAGAAGTACTACTGGTACTACTGGGTGGTTCTGGTCTTCAACTCCGACACAGACCAGGATTACTATCACGTGTTCTTCAGTGAAGTCATTAAAGCCGAAGCGAATCCGATCACCATCGCTGTGAGCTATGTTGAGAAAGGAGGGGAGACTTACAGAGACGAAGTCATAAAGGCAGTGAAAGACTGTAACCCAATGAAAACGCCCCCGTTTGGTCCATTCCTTGCCCCCGACTTTACGCCGTGCAAGATCATCCTGCAGCAGATCCAGGACTGCAATATATTGGTGCATGGAGTTCCCCTCAGAGAGTACGTTAAGAGCACATATGCTACTAACGATAACGACTGGCTTGAAGCCCCTGACAGCATGATGCACTTGCAGTGTAAGACGGGTAGGAACCTCTACTCTATGTCCATTTTTTACTCTCGAACCGTCGACCCCTGCCCCGCCAACCAATGTGAGAGAGGAGAGTGCAAGAGGCTGGGCAAATCCAGTGAACATCTGTGCGAGTGTCCCGACAACTACTATGGAGACAGATGTGAAACGGAGCTGGAGTCCAAAGACATCCCGGCGATCAATGCCGGCCGCATGGTGCCCGACATCACCACCATCAGCGCCAAACTGAAAGCCATGGAGACGAAACTGGACGCCATCCTTAACAACACGTGCCCCGCCCTGTAACAAACGCAGCTGACCTTTAATCGTCACGTCCAGAGCGTTCACTTAACTCACCCACTCCTGAGACCTGGGACGACTCATGTCCAACGCATTAAAATAAAAAAAAATTAAAATAAAAAATTACCAACACACTGATTCCACTTCTGGAGTGAAACATCATTTTTTAAAAAGTATTTCTATATCTGAAATTAATATGATTTTGAAAATGTTTTGATCGTTTAATTTTTTTTTAATGTCTAAACCCCGAGCCAGCAAACACTCACCAAGAATTCACAAACTTGCAATATTAATAAATGTCTGTGCAAAAATTCACTAAAATCATCAATGAGATATATTTTTTATGAAAATGTTGTGAATTTTAATCAGGAACAAAAGAGGTAAAGCTTTTCCTGAAGACTCGACTCGTTTCCCGATTTCCAAACAAACGTGTGAATGCTGCTCGAGTTTTGCTAAACTTTCCAGTTTTTGATAGAATCATTAAATAAATTTGCTGCCTGGTGAGTCACAACCAAAACAAACTCCTAACACCCCCTAAACCCAAACTAAATAAAAAGCTCTTTGATTTTCATTAACCCTTTAAAACCTGGATTGACAGCAGTTCCCTTGTGCTGCCTTCAGAGGTCCTTCACAAGTCAAACTGTCAGATTTCCTTTGAACACACGAGGAAAAACACAATGAGCAACGTGGAAAGAGAAATCCTGAAAACTGCAAGAACTTTGTAGATTTCTTTTTTTTAAGAAGTCGAAAAATTTTGAAAATTGAATGTTTCAATTATTACATATTTAAAAGTATGTTACAGAAGTATCGTTTATTTTTATTTTTAAAATTTCACATATTTTTTAATTACTTAATGTCCCTCTCTCCTTTCTTTTTTTTCAATTTTTTTGTTATTTTTTTTTGTTTTTTATTTTTATTTTTTACTTTTTACAAATTTCTTACTAACTTTCTCTTAAGTTGCTCATTGTTTTCTTCTCATGTCTTTTAAAGATATGCAGCAAAGTGGCTCAGGTTTTAAAGGGTCAACAGAACCCTAAAACGTGTCCTCAATACGACTGCTGTGAATTTTTTAAATATATAACTTTTTGTTGACTCAGATTGTCAGATTTTCCCTCTGACATTCATCATGTTGTTGAAGTCGGCCCGTTTTACATTTTAACTGTCAAGACTTTCAACTTTTCAATTATTTTCGATCAAACTAAGTAAAGAGTGAAAATCAAAAACTGCAGCCTAAAAATCTTTTTGTCCCGGTCCTCAAGAGTGATTCATTCTCTCCACATCAATCTACATTAAACATCCCATAATAACAAAAAGAAAACTGCATTTTAGAAATGTTTGCAAATTTAGTGACTACCAAGCCAGCAGTTTGTGGTTCTAAAAATGTTCTGATAATGTTCAATACAATGTTTAAGTAAAATTTTCTTTTCGTTCCCAGAACGTTCTTTTTAAAGTTCAGGTAACATTTCACGTTACATTTTCATCTAAAAAAAAAAGTTCTGTAATCTCAATAACATTTTCTGAATGTTGCTTTGAAAACGTTCTTCCTTTGTTCTCATGTAACATTGCGGGAGCGTTTTATAAGAAAAAACATGCTCTGATTTGTCACCTCTCAACATCACAAAAACGTTACGACTCACAGGAACATTATTTTAAATGATAACATCCTTAAAACATTCTCTGAACGTTAGATGAAACTTTTTATGCATAAAAAACATAAAGATCCTTAAAATAATAAAGAATCTGCATAAATAAAGGTATTTGAACTGAGTGATTTTTGTGTATCAGCTTTAAATCAAATGTTCTGATCATTAATCAATAATCAAAGACACTCTCTTTGCTGAGTCGGTTAAATTGTGGACAGTCTTTGAACAAAATGACGAAATAAAGTAAAAACTGATTAAACTTTTCAAATTTTGTCGTCTTCTTTCTTTTAGATTTGAATCTCCATGATCAATGATCAATGATCAATCACAGCTCAGACGACTCATTAATAAATCAGATTATTAGATATTTACGGTCCTCAGTGAATGGTTTGATTCGACTAATGTGTCACCAACAGCACGAACCGATCAAACATTCAGTCACATTTTACAGTCATTGATCGATATTATTTATTTATTATTTTAAACTGCTCTGCATGTTGAGAGCTTTATTATTATTATCACAATTATTATTTCTAATTTATTCACTGAGGTAAAGGATCAGAGTACTTCTGCCACCTCTGGAAATATTAACGCGATTTTTTTCTGTTTTCCCAATCACTCAAATGTTGTTTCTTTTTAACCCTTTGAAACTTTGGCAAATTGGCTCGACTTTAAAAAACACAAAAGAAGAACTGAGACGTTAAATGTTAAAAGAAAAAAAAAGAAGAAAACCAAACAAGCAGAAAACAACCAAACAGATGAAACAGTTAATAATATTAACACAGAATAAATATAGATACAATGTTAACAATAATAATCGTTATTAACAATAATAATAGTGGTGAGGGCAGTACCTGAAATAAAATAATAATAACTATTAGTAGTAGTTCTAGTAGTACTAGTATTGGTAGAACTAGTTGTACTACTACTACTACTAGTAGCAGTAGTGGTACTACAAGTAGTGGTAGGAGGAGCAATACCTGAAATGAAATAACAATATTAGTATTAGCATTGGTAGCATTACTTCTAAGTAGTAGTAGTATTAGTAGTATTGGTAAGAGTAACTGTAGAAGTAGTAGAAGGAGTATGAGCAGTGCCTGTAATGAAACAACAATAACTATTAGAAGTAGTACATGTAGAAGTAGTAGGAGCAGTAGTAGTAGCTGTAGTAGTAGTAGTAGAAGTAGCAGTGGTAGCTGTAGTAGCACTAGTAGTAGTGGTATGTGTAGAAGTAGTAGGAGCAGTAGTGGTAGTGGTGGCAGCAGTAGTAGTAGTAAACTCATTTTTGTCTTGTCTGGTCCTCACTTGTCTCAGTTTGTGGTTTGTTTCTTGTAAAGTGTGTCCTGTAAAGTGTCTCCTGTAAAGTGTCTCGTGTAAAGTGTCTCCTGTAAAGTGTCTCGTGTAAAGTGTCTCCTGTAAAGTGTCTCGTGTAGTGTCTCCTGTAAAGTGTCTCGTGTAAAGTGTCTCGTGTAAAGTGTCTCCTGTAAAGTGTCTCGTGTAAAGTGTCTCCTGTAAAGTGTCTCGTGTAAAGTGTCTCGTGTAAAGTGTCTCGTGTAAAGTGTCTCGTGTAAAGTGTCACGTGTCTCGTGTAAAGTGTCTCGTGTCACGTGTCTCGTGTCACGTGTCTCGTGTAGTGTCTCGTGTAAAGTGTCTCGTGTCACGTGTCTCGTGTAAAGTGTCTCGTGTAAAGTGTCTCGTGTAAAGTGTCTCGTGTAAAGTGTCTCCTGTAAAGTGTCTCGTGTAAAGTGTCTCGTGTCACGTGTCTCGTGTGTTGTTGTGTTTTTAAGAGTTTCAAAGGTTGAAATTCTTGTAAAGAAAATCAGCACGAAGAAACTTAAGTCCGTCCAGGTTTCAAAGGGTTAAAGAAGTTTGTCTGAATTTTAAAAAAAGCCTAAATTCGGGAGCTGTGAAGATGATAAATCGTGTTTATGTGACGGCAGAAATGATGGACAGATGAGTCAGAGCGTCGGTCCCGCCCACACTGTTTATTAACAGCTGACTGCACAGAAAAAACACGCCGTGACCTCAGACGACACGTGATGACGTCACACTTCACCCCCGCAGCTCGCCGTCCCTCACAGTGCAGTTTTTTTACTTATTGTGCCCCCCCCCCCACAAACCCCCCTCACTGTTTGACATCATGGAAGTGTCCCCGCGGGGCGCTCCAGTCCCAGTGTCCCCAGTCTCTGCTGCTGGGACAGAACCAGTCTGCAGCAGGAAGAGTCCGCCCGGCTCGCTCCAGTGAAACGTCAGGAAGTGCTGACATCAGTTCAGTAGTCGTCACGGTAACTCCTCTTCTTCTTTTTTGTATTTTTTGGTAGTGCTGCCGCAGCGGCGTGCGGCCGGTCACCTTTAGGATCCGACTGATCGAGTCCGTCCAGCGTTTGACAAACTGTCCCCTCATTCACCCGATACGGCTGTCCTTCATCACGGCACTAAAAACATTCAAACATGCGTTTGTTTTTGGGCTGAAAGACAGTTTCCACCAGAACTGAACCAGAATCTAAAGACCTGAATGCCACCCAAGACCTGCAGGGAACCCAAGACCTGCACGCCACCCGAGACCTGCAGGGAACCCGAGACAGCATCAGAGGACACCAGAGGTCTGCTTCTCAGACACCCAGGTGCTCCTCTTACTATTAACCCTTTGAATCCTGAGCAAATTGGCTTCCTCTCATTTAAAAACCTGGGAAGAGGGCGATGAGTCATGAAAAATGATCCAGAAATGCACAAAACAAAACACACAAAAAAAGAAAATTACTTGAAAAATAGCAAAAAAAAAAAGGTCAAACAAAAACAAAGGAAATGACCTGAAAAAAGTGCTTAAAAACCTATACAGGTATAGTAATTATAGTTCTGTAACATAATTTTTAAAGTATAATTATGATGACTCTAAATAATTTAATATTTTTGTTAAATACATATAATTTTCTAAATATACTCGTTTCTTTCAAAGTTGCTTCTTGAATGAAATGAAACCAATTTGCTCCGATTTCCGAGGTTTGAATACTTGTGAAAGGCGTCTAAAAGCAGCACAAAGCAAAGTGATGTCGGTCCAGGTTTCAAAGGGTTAAACTCATTGTATGTAGTGCACAGCTGGCACCATCAGAGGGCAGCCTGTGGTCCCTGCTGGTGGAGGGAGGAGTTACAGGAGTGTAACCAGCCGGCAGCACTGACTTGTTTCGACATTCATGTTTCCTCCGATTTCTCTGGAAACTCTGATCAGAAAATAATTTGGAAAACATTATTAAAAATGGTAATAAATAACATCTGATAATAACGATCTGTTAAAACAACGACAGTTCAGCTAACAAGCGAACAAACTGTGAAGAAACAAAATTCCTAACTGTGAATTATTCCAGAAAAACTCCTCTGTCACATTTCATGAGCGTTCAGCGCCGAGTCGTCCTGACGTCGAGATGAGACTCACCGCGCCCAATCTGAACCGCCACGAACTGTGACGCTCTGAAGACCTTCTGAATACGTTTTCATGTTTGTGTTGGAAGTTAACCCTTTGAAACCTGAGGAAATACGCTTGATTTCTCTCAAAAACATGGAAGAGGCATTGAACTTATAAGAAATGACCCAAAAACCACAAAAGAAATTAGTAAAAATGTACAAGAAAATTACCTAAAATGAGCACAAAAAAAGAAAAACAGAAATGAAATAAACACAAGGAAAAAACAGGAGACGAAACAGAAGTAATAAATATAAATATTTTTTTCTGTAACCAAATTTTAAATAAATAAATATATTAATTATAGTTTTCGTAATATTTTTCTAGTGATTCTTTCTCTTTATAAAATTATTTTCAGGTCGTTTCCTCATATCATCTTTCATGCCAAGTTGCTTATTTCTTTTTTCGAGCTGTTCAGAGAAATCAAACCTTTTTTTTGCTCACATTTCAAAGGGTTAAATTCTTGTGAAGGAAAAGTCACTCCAGGTCTGAAAGGGTTAAAGGATCCTAAAGGTGACGGATGTTTCCTCACGTCGAGGGTCTTTGTTTTTTTTTTTAAGCGTCTTGGCTAACAGTGATGTCATTGTTAGTCCAGCTGCTCAATGATGACATCATGAGAGAGGCGGGGTCTCCACATCCCCTGTCCCTCCCCCGTCAACTCCACGTGGGAGAGAGCCAATCAGAGCGCTCGGAGGAGGGTGGATCATCTGAAACCCGCCCCGATACAGGACTGAGCAAGGGAGCTGATTGGCTGAGAGTCTGTGTGTCCAGTTTGAATATTTGTCCATCAGTCAGCTGATTGAGTGTCCGGAAAAAACAAAGAAAAGAAAAGAACTGCAGAAGAAGAAGAAGAAGAAGAAGAAGAAGAAGAAAACAGGTTCATTGATTCAGTGATTAGATCTGAAAGTCAAACTGTTCAATATTTCTATTACTTTTCATCAGAAAATCTCATTAAAAAGTCTTGCTGATTTGCTGTTAACTGAAGGCCATCGACAGTCAACCTACGGCCTGAGGGCCAAATCTGGCCCCTGATAGGGTCCATGGTGCCACCCCAAACAATAAAAATAAAGTGATTGACTCTGGGAATTATAGTATTTCATCCTTTTAGTGTCCATAAGGTGCCAGAGTGCATAAAACAGTATTAAAATAGAGCCCCCGCACCCCCGACAGAGGGCCTAGCTAAGTAAGACTCTAATGTCCTAAAATCCTACAAACGTCCAAAAATCTCAAAAATGTCCTAAAATCCGAGGAAACATTCCAAAATCCTAGAAATGCCCTAAAATCTTAAAATGTCCTAAAGTCTTAAAAAGTCCTAAAATCCTAGAAATGTCCTAAAATCTTGAAAACGTCTTGAAATCCTATAAACGTCCTAAAATCCTATAAACGTCCTAAAATCCTAGAAATGTCCTAAAATCTTAGATTCTGAAATCCTAGAAACGTGTACGGGGCCGCTGCGCGTGGCCCCTGGCCCCCTGTCACTGTGTAAAAGTGGCCCCCGGGTAAAGCGGGCTGAGTGTCCCTGCTGACAGTTCGAATCTCAAACGTGACGTCACGTCCTGCTGAATGTGCGTCGACACACTTAATCTCTGACTTCTGTTTTTATTGACATTTTCAACAGCGTCCAGACGTTTCTGGAATCGCGGTTTAAGATGATCAAACAGAAGTACCAAGATTTCAAAATACAAACTGAAAAGTTATTTATCGATCTGACTGATCACATTATTGATCACGACCGCAGTCACAAAACCTCATTGATAACTCAGATCTCGTAAATTGCAACTCACGTCTGAGTCTCCAGTGCTACGTCTGAGACTGGACCTCCTGCTGGACCTCCTGTTGGACCTCCTGCTGGACCTCCTGCTGGACCTCCTGCTGGACCCCCGGCTGGTTACTTGGCTGCACTTCCAGCTGGACCTCTATCTGGACCTCCTGCTGGACTCCTGGTTGGACCTCCTGCTGGTGGCTGGACTCTGGTCCTCTGTCCTTGAGGGAGGGGCTGATCTCCTCTTCGGGGTCGTAGTAGTAAAACTTCCTCAGGTAGGAGATGAGAGGCCTGAAGAAGGAGCGGATCATCGTGAACGTGTTAGAAAACACTCAGAGCCGCCAACACACGCAGTACTTAATATCTTTATACTTTTTTGATGATTTTGGTGATTTTTAAGGAACAAAAATGAAATTGTCATTGGATTTTAAATTTTCTGACGGTGCATGAACACATCATGTGTTCTTATGCAGGCTTATGAAATAAAATTCAAGGTGATGCAGTGATGTCAGCGGCGTGCAGTGATGTCAGCAGCGTGCAGTGATGTCAGCAGCGTGCAGTGATGTCAGCAGCGTGCAGTGATGTCAGCGGCGTGCAGTGATGTCAGCAGCGTGCAGTGATGTCAGCAGCGTGCAGTGATGTCAGCGGCGTGCAGTGATGTCAGCGGCGTGCACTCACGTGGGCAGCGGCAGCTCCTGGATGTGGTCGATGCGGACCAGCTGCCGGATGCAGAAGCGACAGAGATGCTGCAGAGACTTTACGCTGCTAAACCTGGAGACCGGGTACAGGAGCTGGACCGGGGTCGGGGGCAGACCTGGACACACACGCAGTCCGGAAAACTTTATTTATAAAGCACATTAAAGAAAACCCAGAAAAGATACAGAAATAAAAAGAATATAAATCTGTTTTCTTTGGTCTTTTACTGATTGTGTAGCTTTCTTCGTTTTTTCAGAACATTTTCAAAAAATATTTAATCATTGAAATACATT
Organism: Plectropomus leopardus; assembly: GCF_026936395.1. NCBI lineage: Eukaryota > Metazoa > Chordata > Actinopteri > Perciformes > Serranidae > Plectropomus > Plectropomus leopardus. Next base: position 30,813,399 of record NC_142193.1, read on the forward strand.
TTACAAAAGAAATCAAAAAACAAAACAAAAGAAAAACATTAACAAAACAAGACAACAGCTGCTGGATGTTTCAGTCTCATTTTAAAAATAAAATAATCAGTTTACAGATTTATCTGATTAAATGATGAGACGGGTGGAGACAAGTGGGAGGGGACAGACGGGTGGAGACAGAGAGACAGAGACAGACGGAGACAGGCAGGTGGGAGCTGATTGGCTGGCTGGTTACCGGGGACTCGTGAGCGCAGGAAGTAGAGGAACTTCCCGTTCTTGGAGTGCATGATGGCTCTTTCTATGAACTCGACCACGGAGTGACATCGGTCCTCAAACTTTGGGTGACACCACAGACTGAAAGTCCCTGCAGAGGACAGGGGACACAGAGACAACACTGTCTGTCTCTACGGCGGTGGAAACAAACAGGAGACAGGTAAACTGGATCTGGACCCGCAGAGTCCAGAAGGTTCTGGATCACGAGTCTGTGTTTCCAAATGATTTCAGTAACTTTTTAGCCCTTTACTGCATCCAACTCTGTGTGTGTGTGTGTGTGTGAGTGTGTGCGTGTGAGCGAGTGAGTGAGTGTGTGAGTGTGTGTGTATGTGTGAGTGAGTGAGTGTGTGTGTGTGTGTGCATGTGTGTGTGTGTGTGTTACCTCTGTAGTGCTCCATGCGTGTGTGGTGTGTGACCCCCTGCGACCTGAAGCTCAGGCTCAGGATGTATCGCGGGTCTGAACTGTCTCTGACCAGGAACGAGCCGTCAGGTTTCCCCTTCAGCTTCATCTCAGCGTCCTCCCAGTTCATCGGTCCCCAGTACCAGCCGCACTGCAAACACACACACGCACGCACGCACGCACGCACGCACGCACACACACACACACACACACACACACACACACACACAGACAGACATAGACACAGGTTAGCTCTGCCCCCTCATTACCACACCTGTGACTCAATGGTGAGTGTGTGTATGTGTGTGAGTGTATGTGTGTGTGTGTGCGTGTGTGTGTGTGGCTCTGGTCTCACCTTCTCCAGCTCTCTGAGGCTGGTGGCGAAGCTGCCGGCATCGGGTCGACTGAGGGGGCAGCGGGGGGCGAGGCGGGGAGGGGGGTGATGACTGTCGGGACGCAGGGGGACGGGCCGCGGTAAACCTCTCAGGAAGGTGTCTGATCAACACACACACACACACACACGCACACACACAAAACATCAGGTCAATAAAACTGGGATAATAATAATAATAATAATAATAATGACAATAACTATAATGACAGTAATGAAAACAACTAATAAAAGGCTTCTCTCCAAAATAAAAGACTTATCTCCAAAATAAAAGACTTATCTCAAATATTCTTTATGTTAATGTCCAGACAGCAGGATCTAACACTGTGTGTGTGTGTGTGTGTGTGTGTGTGTGTGTGTGTTACCGTTGAGGCCCAGGCTGTGCTGGATGGTGCTGAGCGAGGGGGGCAGGGCCAGCGGGCGGGGGGGCAGAGACTGCATGGACGCCCCCACACTGAACGGAGCCTGCTGCTGAGAGGGACCCCCGAAATCATCTACAAGACACACAGAGACGTCAGCGATCACACCTGTCCACACCTGTCCACACCTGTCCACACCTGTCCACACCTGTCCACACCTGCAGAGAGCGGCGGGACGACCACAGGAAGTGACGACACAGAGAGAAGAAGAAAAATAAGAAGAAGAAGAAGAGGAAGTACCGAGCAGACTGAGGCTCCGTCTGGGAGGAGGAGGAGGAGTCGGGGGGTGGAGAGAGCTCACCCCCCTCCGAGAAATATCCACATCAACCAGAGACACCGTCTCACCTGGACACACACACACACACACACACACACACACACACACACACAGTGTTAGAGCAGAGTGAGAATCAGAAATGTTAGTGTCAGAAATCTAGAAACACACACACACACACACACACACACACACACACACACACACACACAGGTGTGTAGTTACCGGTGAAAGCAGGTGTGAAGGGCACCGGAGAGAAGGCACTGTGAGGTCTGGACACCTGCAGCCTGATGGAGACAGAGAGTCACTGAATATTCTTCATCATCACCATCACCATCATCATCATCCTCATCATCATCATCATCCTCATCATCATCATCATCATCATCACCATCATCATCATCATCATCATCATCATCACCATCATCATCATCACCATCATCATCATCATCACCATCATCATCATCATCACCATCATCATCATCATCACCATCACCATCATCATCATCACCATCATCATCCTCATCATCATCCATCACCATCATCATCACCATCATCATCCTCATCATCACCATCCTCATCATCACCATCATCATCCTCATCATCATCATCACCATCACCATCATCATCATCATCATCATCATCACCATCACCATCACCATCATCATCATCACCATCATCATCCTCATCATCATCATCATCACCATCATCATCCTCATCATCACCATCCTCATCATCACCATCATCATCCTCATCATCATCATCACCATCATCATCATCACCATCACCATCATCATCATCACCCTCATCACCATCACCATCATCATCCTCATCATCACCATCATCATCATCAACATCACCATCATCACCATCATCACCCTCATCATCATCATCACCATCATCATCCTCATCATCATCACCACCATCATAATCATCATCACCATCATCACCCTCATCACAATCATCATTACCATCATCATCACCTTCATCACTGTCATCGTCACCATCACATCACCTTCACCATCACCATCACCATCATCACCATCATCACTGTCATCACTATCACAACACCTTTACCATCATCATCACCATCACAATCATCATCACCGTTATCATCACCACTATCATCACAATGTCACGTCACGTCACGTCACGTCACGTCACGTCACGTCACGTCACGTCACGTCACGTCACGTCACGTCACGTCACGTCACGTCACGTCACGTCACGTCACGTCACGTCACGTCACGTCACGTCACGTCACGTCACGTCACGTCACGTCACGTCACGTCACGTCACGTCACGGTCATCAGTGACATCACAGTTTCACACACCAAGAGGCCACGCCCCCCCCTCCTCAACACCTTTGTCACTTCACTAAAAATCCAAACTCTGTTGCCATGGTTTCGGGCTCTATTTCATCAGCAAGTGTTGAGTCAAGCAATGCCATCACCATAGCAACACTTCCTCTTTCTCTCTCTCTCACGCACAAGCAGCAAGGATGCTCATCGCCATGACAACAGAGAGCAAAAAATCTGAAGTTTGTTTTTTAGCTCGGCGTCAAACGTCAAACGCTGATTCACTGACTGACAGGAAGTGTGAGCAAAGTTTTCTCAGATTTGGCAGCTCAGTGCGAATATTTGACGATTCGTTTTGTTTGTGCGACAACATTTTTTGCTGACACCAGTTTTAAAACAACAGACGGTGGAGTACGGAGTCACGTGAGCTGTGAATTCACCTCCTCTCAGCAGGAGGTCTCTCCTCCTCTGTGTTGCTGCCTGCACGTCTGCAGCTCTCTGTATCAAAGAGCAGTCTCAAAGTCAAGAGTGCTCACTCTGCAGCAAAATCTGGGGACCAAATCATCCCCTGAAACACGCCGGCAATAACAACTGCGAGACTCGAAGTCAGTCGACTGAGAGTCTGCAGTGATGGTTCGAGTCTCAAGACACATTTACACTTCCTGTTCAAGGCGGGATTATCCCACCCTTAAGCCGCCTCAGAATCTGTTTCCATGGTGACCAGCATCCTATCTGTAATCAACCGATAGGTTAATGACATCATCAGAACGTTTACTTTATTTTTTATGGGTTTTTTTGTTGTTATTGAATTTGATCACTTATTTACTTACATGTTTTGTTCTTATAAAATATGTTTTAGTATTCCTGTTATTCTTTTTAGTAATGATTAATGTTATCTAGCTCTGATGAATTTTATTTTTAGATGAACTTTCATTTTTTTAATTTTTTTATGCCAAGGAGTATTTTATTTTGATAGTTGTGTATTTTATTTTGTTTCTATTGTTTATCATATTATAATTTAATATTCTTTTCTTAAATTTTTGTTTGTTTTGTTTGTTTTATTAATTAATTTGATCATTTATTCATTTTTCTCATAAAAATGTTTTTGTATTTCTGTCATTTTTTTAGTAATGCTCAATGTTTTGATATCATTTTACAACATTTTTAACATCAGTAAATCAGCCTGATTTTTAAAAATTGATTATTCAGCCGATTTTGATTCATCTGTCATTCAGCTGACAGAAAAAGTTTGGATGAACTGTTTTTATTTTTTTTTTATTTAATCATTCATTTATTTATTAACCTGTTGTCATAGAGACAAGCATCCTCATCGATTATCAGGTAACCCCCCCCTCGTCCTCACCTGCTGCCGTCAGGCTCCGTGTTGCTGCAGGTGGACCCCCACACGTCCAGCAGGCTCCCTCCAGAGGACGTGGACGAGGCGAGGGACGGCCTCTTGTCCAGTAGCCCCCCTGCCCTCTGGGCTGGAGCTCTTGGTTCTGAAGAGCTTGCTGAGCCGGACCTTCAGGGACCCCCTTCCTGGACTTCCCCTCATTGTCTTCTCCCCGCCCCCCTCCGGTACCGCCAGCGGGGAGGCCGCCCGCCCCCCCGAGGCCACTCCCAGTTTGGGGGTGGCGGCGCGGCTCTGTGGCTGCGAGCGGGACTGCTGCTGGTGGGGGTGCGGGGCTGGGGCAGGCGGGGCCAGGGGCGGGAGTGGCTCAGGGAGACCCGGAGAGCTGCTGCGGTGGCTTGGAGGGCCTGCGGGCGGGCAGGGGGGTAAGGGCATGGGGGGGCAGTGCTGACGGGGCTGCGGGGGTCCACGCAGAGGGGGAGGGACACGGCAGCGCCGAGGACAGCAAGCGAGGAGCGGCAGCTCTGGTCGGTGCAGACACCCGCCTCCTCGGCCAGCCGGTGGACCTGCCGCATCAGACCGCTCAGGGTTCCCCCCGCCAGCACGGGCCCCGTCCCCACCGACGAGACCCCAACACCCACCCCCGACTGACTCCCCTTCTCTGCAGCGCCCTCCTCCCCCAGCCGCCCCACCTCCTCGGACCCCAGACCCTCCAGAACCAGCAGGGCATCGCTGGTCTCGCTGGGGTCCTCGCCAACCGTCCCCGGGGCCAGCAAGCTGTGACACGAGCAGCGGGAGAGAGGGGGCCCCGCTTCCTCCACCCCGCCTCCCCTCTCCCCTCCCTCCCCCAGCTGGCCCAGCCTGCGGGCCAGAGCCAGGACCGGGTCCTCTCCCCCCGGGGAGAAGGTCTTCCTGGGCTCCAGCAGGGCCAGCCGCAGGGCCGGCTCCAGCAGGCTTGGGGGCCACTTCCCCAGCCGCTCTGTTAGCAGCCGATGCCGTGGGCACAGCACCGAGCTGGTCCCGGGGTCCAGGGCCAGGCTGTCCTGTTGGGGGTTCCGGGACTGTCTGAGGACCGGGGGCCACTGCATGGGCCGTGGCTGCAGGGGCTCCTCTGCAGGGGGCCCGCTGTGAGGGCTCTCCCTCCCCCCTCCGGATCCAGTTCCCACGGTGCTGCCGGGTTCAGGTCCAGAGTCCAGCTGCTGTCTCTGTGGAGGGGCCCGCTCCAGTCCACAGTCCAGGATCCGGTCCCCGCTCCGCAGCAGGTTCTCAAACACCATCAAGGACCCGTGGCCCCCCGGCCCGCGAGACACCGGGAAGTCCACGAACCGCTGCGCCGCAGCCGTGAAGTCCTCCGGCGGGGGGGGCCCCCGCGGCCCCTCGGAACCCGGCGGGGCCTGCGGCAGCACCAACCCGCCTTCCAGCTCGCCTTTCCCAGGCAGCGGGGAGCTGTAGTGCGGCGAGGCCGAGCCGAGGCCCGGAGAGGGGCCGCCCGAGTCCCGGTGCCCCAGAGCGGCCTTCACGGGCCCAAAGCCCCCGCCCCCGGACAGCAGCTCCTCCGGCTCATCCAGTCGGTCGTACTCCGCTGCCGACACGAGCCGCATCAGCACGAAGTCCGGGGACAGTTCGTCATTCATCCTCCCGGTAACCGAGCTAACGGAAGCTAACCGAGCTAACGGAGCTAACCAGGCTAACAACAGCTAACGGAGCTAACGGAGCTAACGGTCTGCGCTTACATAACACCGACAGAAACAAACAGCTAACGGCGGCTCGCGGCTGCATCCTCCCGGTGCAGCTCACCGGGCAGCCTGACGGAACACCGAGCACCGGGACCGGGTCGTGTCGGTACGGCTCCGCTGAACACGGACAGAGCGGAGAAAGCGCCCGGTGCCGCCGCTCGGTAACGTTAGCTCGCTGTTAGCCTCCTACCGACTCATCCTCCGGTGAGACGACACGGTGCGGGTGACGGGGGCGCGCGGGGCTGCGCGACGGCGACATCAATAATCGATCAGCTGATCGATTAGCGGAGAAACCGAAACCTCCATCGTCTCTGATCAACACTTCCCGTTACCGGAGAGAGAGCCTCCGTCACTACCGGAGGACTCTGTGTGTGTGTGTGTGTGTGTGTGTGTGTGTGTGTGTGTGTGTAAAAATAAATGTAATTTTATATGATTTTACAACATTATTAACGTCAGTAAATAATTATTTTGATATTAATAAATCTGCAGATCAATTTCGATTAATCAATTATTTAGTTTAAGATATAAATTATGGAGTTGTTTTTTTAAATAGATAATTAATTTAATATAATAATTTATTTATTTTTGTTTTGTAATTTTGTTATTATTTTATAATATCTAATGTTTGTATATCATTTTATAACATGTTAAACACCAGTAAATAATTATAATAATTATTCAGCTTACAATAAAAAGCTCAAACTGTTTTTTCTTCCATAGAGTTGTATTTTTTATTTTGAGACAATTATTTAGATGTGATACTTTTTTCTAGAAAAAAAGTTTTGTATTTCTGTAAAGTATAATGTTTTATTATTATTATTTTACAGCATTTTTTACATAATAAAATAATCTTTTATTTATTGATCATTCTGTCGAACAAACTTTGATTCAATCGGTTATTTAGTTTATAATATAATTTTTTTGCTTTTTCTTTCTTGTATATTTTTATTAATATAGTTTTTTTTATAAATGTATTTTGTATTTTTGTATTGTTATAAAGTAATTAACATCAATGATCATTATTTTTACTACTGATTATTCAGCAGATCAGTTTTTGATTAATCTATTATTAAGTGTATGATAAAAGTTTAGATTAATTTATTTAACTTTTAAACCTTTTTTGTCTTGGAAGTACTTTTTATTTTAATAGTCTTGTGTTTTATTTTGTTATTATTAATTATTTTTTATTCTTTTAGTTTGTTTTTCTGTTATTTTATTTATTTATTGTTTTTATTCTAATAAACTTTTTTATTTCTGTTTGGGTTTTTTGTCATTTTTATGAAACTGATATTTTGTTTCTGATTTTATTGTTGTTATGATGACGTCAAGGACGTGACGTTAGAACAGCATTAATCTCGCGGCCGACGTCAGCGTCGTGAAAACGTGACGTTTTCAAACGTCACGACGCGTCGCTGCGAGCAGGGTTCGAACCTGCGCGGGGAAACCCCATTGGATTTCAAGTCCAACGCCTTAACCACTCGGCCATCACAGCTGACCCGAGACCAGCTGCGAGAGTCACAGTGAGACGGAGGCGGCCTCTCAGCTGACCTGAGATCTGCTCATACTTCATCTTACATCCTCTCTGCTGAAAAACATTCATTTATTATATTAGGCTTATTTTTATCATCTCTTCTTTATTATATTCTCAGTTTCTTTTTTTCAATTATGTTATCAGTTAAATTTTTGTATCTATTATTTTGTCTGTTTTTTCAATTATCTGTACATCAGTTTAATTTTTAATTATCTGTTCTTTATTATATTATGTTTATTATCTGTTTGTTATAATATTATGTTTATTATTCTATTGTCTGCTCTTTATTATACTATCAGTTTTTTAATTATCTGTTCTTTATTATATTATCAGTTAAATATTTGATTATTGGTTCATTATATATTATCAGTTTATGTTTTAATAATCAGTTCTTTATTGTGTTATCAGTTTATTATATTATTTGTTAAAAATTGTATTCATTTACTTGAAATCGTGTTTAAAGAAAAAATATTGGCAATTCTTTGTAAAATTTTAAGCACTTTTTTTACAAACTTAATCATTTTTTGAATTATGCAAAAAAAAATTCATTTTAATTTTTGGCAATTTGTTCTTAAATATTAGTTTTTGAAAGATTTTTTTTAAATTAAAGATTAAAGTCTACATGGAGTTTTATCAAATCTGAGTGGAACAGCTGAAACACACCTGAGACATTCACACAGAGTGGTCACACAGGTGTGTGTGTGTGTGTGTGCGCGCGTGTCTCAGCTGTGTGTCACAGGTCAGATGTGTGTGTGTATGTCTTAGTTCAGGTGTCTGCGTGTGCGTGTGCATGTCTCAGGTGAGGTATGTGTGTGCGCGCGCACGTGTGTGTGTGTGTCTCAGGTGAGGTGTGTGTGCATGTGTGTTTGTGTGTCTCAGCTGTGTGTCACAGGTCAGGTGTGTGTGTGTGTGTGTGTGTGTGTGTATGTCTTAGGTGAGGTATGTGTGTGTGTGTGTGTGTGTGTGTGTGTGTGTGTGTGTGTGTGTGTCAGAGGTGAGGTGTGTGTGTGTGTGTGTGTGTGTGTGTGTGTGTGTGTATGTCTTAGGTGAGGTGTGTGTGTGTGTGTGTGTATGTCTTAGGTGAGGTGTGTGTGTGTGTGTGTGTGTGTGTGTGTGTGTTGGTGAGAAGAAGCAGCAGCAGAGCGTTCAGTACAATATAGACTTTATTAGTTCACTAAAGTTGAATATGAAATAAAAAGCAGATTGGCTTTAAATGATTCACAATTCAGAAATAATCGAGTCGCCAGGTTCATCACGTCAACACAGGAAGTACCTCCTCCCTACAGCTGCCGCACCTCTACAAAATAAAAGCTCTCCGCGGCTGGGGACACTTCACTTCCAGCTGGAGGAAAAGGAAGTGGTTTCCCGCTAAGAGCGCTTCCTCCAGTCTGTCGATGAAGGTCACAGACTGGAAGTGAGGTGGTCAGACCCGGAGCGAGGCGGGCAGACGCCACTGAGCGCGCTCGCAGGTTTCTGCAGCCCACAAACTAAAAAAACGTCCCGACAGAAGTCCCGTCAGCTGCTGCTACCACACAAGCCACCGAGTGAGTTAAAAAACAGAAAAACAAGGAGAATCATGGTTCTTTGTGGCGTCGCGTAAACAAACCGACAGGTGAGCTTCCAATCAGCAGAGTCCGAAACGCGTCATCAGTCCAGGAGTCCGACAGACGACAGAAGAGACCCAAATCACCAGAACTGCTTGGGGAATGTTTCAGATCATTTTATTGTTTTTTTTTTTTACTTTATTTTCATCATAGCAATGGAAAAATATAACCTTATACAAACGTCTTCAATCTGAATTTCTTTTTTAAACAAGCAAAAATGGTGAGTGACCCGTTCCCAAAACAAGTGCAGCGGCGAATTCAAACCAAAACGCTTCACCAGCAGCTCACTTCCTTTTGTTTTCCGCTAAACTATTTCCATTTGGCACTCGCTCCTCGGAGGATTCCTCGTCGGGATTTTCTGACTTTTATTTTGTAGGAATTTAGTGCTGTTGTTTGGGTAAGAGCGTGGCGCGCTGCAGACGGAGCAGGTGGCGGCGTCCGTCAGATCTCCTTCGCTGGTTGAAGAAGAAGAAAAATAAGAGCAACAAAAATCTAAAGTTTTCCACAGAAGTCCACAAAGTCCGCTCGGGGTTTTATCTTTGATTCCACAAAAGTCTTTTATTTTCTCGTCGTGTTTGTTTCTATTTCCCCTCCTCCCCCCCCTCCCCCCGGCTCGAGGGGCGGCGGCGGGTCGGTGACGTCATCGTGATGTCGCAGGAGAGCCCGGCTACAGCGAGAGAGGTGGATTGTGGGAGGAGGGCTTGAAGGTGTTTTTGATTTGGGGGGGAGGAGGGGGGAGTCAGAGTCCAGTCCACAGGCCGTCCAGGAGGAGGGGGTGTGTAGGGGGGAGGGGGGGAGTCGTCGCCTGCTGGAACATCATCTCTCGCTCGCTCACACGTCTCTCTCTCTCACACACACACTCAGCTCAGCTCACACTTCAGCTCACTTCTGCTTCGACCGGACGCTCGCGACAAAGACAGAAGAGTTAATTCCAGTGGGGCAGTTTGTCCTCATTGTCCTCTGATGTCCATCTCTCTGATCTCTCGCTCTCTTGTCCCCGCCGGCACCAATCTGAGGACGACAGGAAACCGTCACACCAACAGGAAACACGTCATCGCACAGACATCAACATCACATTAGCAGAAGTGTGTGTGTGTGTGTGTGTGTGTGTGTGTGTGTGTGTGTGTGTGTGTGTGTGTGTGTGTGTTGGTCTCAGATGTTGTGGTTGAGTTTTCCATCACACCGTCAGAGTGGTGCATGATGTCTCCTCATTGACCAACAAGTCATCACGTCAAACGTCTCGATGATGCAGTGCACAGTCGGGTCAAACGTCCCCGTAAGGCTGCGTACAGTCGACAGTCGGTTCACAAGCACTGAATTTTGTATTTATGTGTGTGTGAGTGTGTATCAGTGTGTGTGTGAGTGTGTGTGTGGTCTGACCAGGCCTGGCTCTTGAGCTTGCGGAGCTCCTTGGTGGCCCAGGTGGCCAGGGTCTTGGTCTTGGCGGTTTTGGAGCGCCGTCCCTCCGTCAGCAGGTCGTTGATGAGCGGACGAACCTCCACCAGCTTCATCACGTCTTTACCGAACGCCGTGCACAGATCGCTGCGTGTGCGCACACACACACACACACACACAAAAACAAAACATGCACACAAAAAAAGGCTTTTAATGTGAAAGAACAGAGACTCAAGAAAACACAAAAATATAATCAATGAAAAAAAAAAATTAAATGAGAAGAAAAACTTTTTGTTTCTTCACATTTCTGTATTTGTACATTTCTTCAACTGTTTTTTAAAGAGTCAAATCAAACATCAGCTGGTTCTGATTTTACAGAAACATTTTAGGCACTAAAGCAGAACAAACGCTCACTGAAGCTTTTTTTTCTTTGAAAAATGTCAGAAAATAGTGAAAAATGTCTCAGCTGATGTTAAAAGAGCAGTTTGTTTCCATCTGACTAAATCAGAGACAGAACAGCTGATCCATCGATCCATCGATCGATGGATCGATGGATCGATGGATCGATGGATCGATGGATCGATGGATCGATGGATCGATGGATCGATGGATCAGCTGCAGCTTCAGTCTGAAACGTGGATCAGTCTGGTTGTGTGTGCTGGTCTCAGGTTGTTGTGGTTGTGTTTTCCATCACGCTGTCAGAGTGGTGCATGATTTCTCCTCATCGACCAAAACACACACTGATTAACACGGTTAACCCCTTACAGACTGTTGTTAACCCTTTAGGGACAGTTTGGTGCATTTTAGGCTCTATTCACTCTTCTTTTTTTGATAATTGTGTGTGTGTTCATGCATATGTCCAGGTTGTGTATTTGAGTGTAATCAGTGGGTCTAAAATACACTGTGGAAACTAAATAGTCACATTCAGACTGTTCAGGTGAAACTTTGGTGTTTTTTTCTTCTGAAAACGTGGCAAAGTAATAACGATCTGATATTTATGATTTGGACTCGTGTTGGTTAAAAATAAACTCAATGAAAGTAGAAAATCATTTTAATGTAGAACATTTTTTATAGTCTGATTTTGAAAAGTGCATTTTGTGTGTGTGTGTGTGTGTGTGTGTGTGTGTGTGTGTGTGTGTGTGTGATATTAAAGCGGGACCTAAAGGGTTAAACCCGCTGTGTGAAACAGAAATAAAAACAGAAGTCGATGACGCATGTGTGACCCCCCCTCTTACCCGATGAGCCCGGCGGCGTTGGCCACGACTCCGTCAGAGTGATCTTCGTCCTCGGCTATGTGATGGATGAAGGAGAGGATGAACTCCACGCGAGGCTGGACCAGCATCACATCAGCTGCAGGAGGAGCAGGAGGAGCAGGAGGAGCAGGATGGAGGGGTCACAGGAAGGACAGAGAGAAACTGATTAAAACATTTCAGAATCCTCCGACTTTAAAAACGTCAGTTTCTTTGATTTTGTCGAGTCCCGCAAAACCAGGAAGCTGTGAGTCGGCCGCAGCCTGAAGCTCGCTGGGTGAAACGGACTCAAAGTTCTCTGTGACCTCGTAAAATCCTCCTGATTGGCTGCAGTCAGGAGGAGGAACCGACGTCAGCTGACAACGTGTGTGTGTGTGTGTGTGTGGGTGTGTGGGTGGTCATGTGACGGCTCTTACGGTGCACGTTCTCCTGGTCCCCCTTCAGGCCCTGGATGATGCCGGTGTACGCCTCCAGACAGCCCTCCCTCAGCTCGTTCAGGTAGTCCACCATGTCATAGTCCGTCTGAACGAACACACACACACACACACACACACACACACACACACACACACACACACACACACACACACACACACACACACACACACACACACACACACACACACACACACACACACACACACGTCTCTTTAAATGTGGACTGTTTTGGGGGACAGGTGGGTGTGCTCCACTTTTCTCTAAAAAAAATGTTGGGAATTTTTGACGAAAACATTTTGGCTTTTATTTTACACATTTTTGCTGTTTTTTTAAAGAACGTTTTTTTCGATTTTTGAAGAAAAATTTAGCTATTTCCTTTTTTATTTAGTTTTTAAATTTTTTTTAAAATGAAAAGCGCTCAGAGCCGAGGTCTCAGATAAACGTGGAGAGTTTTACATCACAGTCAGCGTGGTGCATGATTTATCATCACAGACCCAACACACTGCAACACCGCAGGAGGAGCAGCAGGGGGAGGAGGAGCAGCAGAGGGGGAGGGGGGAGGAGCAGGAGGAGGAGGAGCAGCTGAGAGCTCAGAGTGCGTCTGCTCTCAGAGCTGCAGACAAATATCGACTGAAGTCGGAAAGACGTGAAACTTGTGCGCTGATATAAAAACAAAACGGCCTGTGATAGAAACCCTCATATGATGAGTGTGTTGACTCTCATTCGTGTTATTTTTGTTTTATTTTAATTATTTTTCTCTTTTCTGAGACAAACGTCTCTGCTGCAGAAATAAAGTTATTATTATTCTTATAATAAAGTTCATGTCCTGAACGATGAGTTACAGTAAAGACGGTTTCATCTCGTCTGAGGATGACGTCAGCGTGTGTGTGTGTGTGTGTGTGTGTGTGTGTGTGTGTGTGTGTGTTTACCTTGTCCACCTGAGCCTGAGACGCCTGCTGCAGCGTGTCCAGGACGATGTCCAGGTATTTCTTAAACTCTCCTCCGATGGCCAGAGCGATGTCTCCGAACGCAGACAGGATCTGAGGCTTCACAGACCGGTGGACGTTCTCGTTCTGAGCACACAAACATGCGCGCACACACACACACACACACACACACACACACACACACACACACACACACACACACACACACACACACACACACACACACACACAGAGAGAGACTATGTTAATGTTCAGTGGACAGCCGGAGGGAGGGACAGAGCTGGAGGACAGGGATGAGACTATTTGAGGACTGCTGGTTGATAAATGAAGCGTTGGGTCTGTAAAATGAGCAGAAGTGGACGTTTTGAGCTGTTTGGTCTCATAGATGTTCAAGTTCTTGTCTCTGCACTGTGTCCCACTGAGGACAGGAGACCCACTGAGGACAGGGGACCCACTGAGGACAGGGGACCCACTGAGGACAGGAGACCCACTGAGGACAGGGGACCCAGTTGTCTCATCAGGCTGCAGCTCTTCAGTCTTTTCACTCTCTGTTGTGTTCTCAGATTTTAAAAACACGTTCTCTGACACTCTGCAGCCTGATTTTGCAGGTTCACTGTGTGCGCATGAACGCAGCACACAGCACACGCGTGAACGCAGCACACAGCACACGTGTGAACGCAGCACACAGCACACGTGTGAACGCAGCGGCCCTGCAGGAGGTCACTCAGACACAGGAACCAGGTCTCAGATAAATGTGGACATTTACATCACGGTCAGCGTGGTGCATGATTTATCATCAGAGACCGACAGCAGCACGCAGAGTCCCGCCTCGCTGCTTTCTGCCGACCGTCTCTCGGCCCGTTTGAGACGTCCAACGTGACACACCAGCAAATATCAGGGACATTCGGCCGTGGATCAGCCCGCCGCTTTTAACCCTTTAGGGACCCTGTGATGTCACTCACACTCGGATCGCTCTGCACACGTAACATAAGCTTTAAAAAAAAAAATCATACGTTTATATGATTTTCTACTTTTATTTTTTAACCAGCAACATTCCTAATCATAAAAATCAAATATTCATTAATCTCAACTTTTCACTCACAGAGGAAGTTATCCCTGGCGAGGAGACGCCACGTCAGTCCAAACACGCCACGGCGACACGCTCTGAGTGAGCGCCGGTAAATTCTGACCGAGCGTTTGTTTGTTTGTTGGTTTAATTTTTTCCCTCAAAGAGCAACCGGAAGATTTTCCTCCCCAGAAACACATTTAAAGGTAACACGACTCTACGAACATTTACGACATCATCCAGCGAGTTTTCAGAGCCGCTGAGCAACAGAACCCTGCAGGAGAGAGGAGGAGGAGAGAAGAGGAGGAGGAGGAGAGAGGAGGAGGAGAGAGGAGCGAGGAGAGAGGAGAGACAAGGAGAGGAGGAGGAGGAGGAGGAGAGGAGGAGGAGGAGGAGGAGGAGGAGGAGGAGAGAGGAGGAGGAGGAGGAGGAGAGAGGAGCGAGGAGAGAGGAGCGAGGAGGAGGAGAGAGGAGGAGGAGAGAGGAGAGACAAGGAGAGGAGGAGGAGGAGGAGGACAGAAGAGGAGAGGGGAGAGAAGGAGGTGAGAAGAGGAGAGAGGAAGAGAAGGAGGAGGAGGAGAGAGGAGAGAGGAGAGAGGAGAGGAGGAGGAGGCGCAATGAGAGTGAGACGGAGCTCCTCACCCCGAGGTTCTCCAGCAGCAGCTGCATGATCTCGTCACAGTAAGGCAGGATGTTGGACATCAGAGCTCTGCACAGGTCACACACCAGACCCACCGCCGCCAGACACACCTGAAACACACACACACACACACACAAAATCATCATCATCATCATCATCATCATCATCATCATCATCAGCGAGGTTTGTAGAATTTCTTTGAATTATTTTGTCAATTTAAAATCAAATAAATAATTAGGCTTTTTTCTTGGAGACGCACCTGATACTCGGCGTAGTTCTTCAGTCCGATTCCCAGGAAAGGTTTGAAGGCATCCATGTATTTCTGGAAGTCGCTGCCCAGAACTGAAACACACACAACAGCAGTCAGCACACACACTGTCCCCCGTCCTCTGTCCTCTGCTGTGGGTGTGTGTGTGTTAGAGAGTGCGTACCTTCCACCAGCGTGGACACGGCCATCAGAGCGTCCTCCTGGACGCCCCCGGAGCCGGCGGTGCTCTGAAACATCCTGAGCAGAGACGCCATGACCACGTCAGAGATCTGCAGGGCGTCCTGATGCTGCACCTTACGCAGCACGTTCTGCAACACACAGGAAACACTCGCACCGTCACAATAAGAGCATCAACACCAGGCCTCTGACTCCGCCACAGTAAGAGCGTGGCGGCGCGGCGCTCAGGTGTGCGGTCTCACCTGTAGAGTGGCACACAGCAGCGACTGCAGGTCGTTGAACTGGATTCTGTCCGACGTGCTCTGGATGTGAGACTGGAGACACAGGAAGTGATGTCATCACACAGGAAGACGTTTACTTAATTCAGGCAAAACACCACGGCTCTGAACGTAGCTGCTTTTATTTTCCTGATTTACATGTTAAAAAAAGTGACTATCCAAGTCTCAAAGGGTTAACTGACGAATTTAAAAAACAGAACAAACTGGCCAACTTTTCTTTCAACATAAGAAAAAGGTATTAAACAAAAAAAATGACCCCAAAAACGCATGCAATGAAAATGTCCTGAATATTAGCACACAAAAAGTAAAAAAAAAAAAAAGGAAATAACAAAAAAACCTTAAATAATTAAATATATATTCAGAATAATTTGCTTTCTTGACATTGTTTCCTGTTTTTGTTTTGTTTATTATCTAGTAGGAAAATAAGAAAAGGGTATTAAGCAACTTTATAAAAAATGACCTAAAAAATTAGCAAGTTACAAGAAAATTCCTTAAATATTACACAAAAGTGGGAGAAATAAAACATGGCAATGACCTGGAAAAAAATTAAATAATAATTACATAAATATGCAAGTAGAATAATTCATTTCTGTATATTTATTTTTTCCCTTCTTGTTCAGGTTATTTTTTCTTGTTACGGCATCAATGTTACTGTTTGTCCCTGTCAAATAAATAAAATAAAATAAATAAATCTTTTACCATTTATTTGCAGTTTGCAGGAATTTCTTGCTCATTGCCTTTTTTTTCTCCTTATTTTCTAGAGAAACGTCAAAGGTCCAGGCTTCAAAGAGTTAACTGAAGACCCCCCCTCACCTCCATCTGTAGGACCTGCTGCAGTCTCTCCATGATGACCAGCGTGGTCTTCTGCACGGCGGGGTAACAGTCCTTCGCACTGTTCTTCACGATCTCCATCAGAGCCTCGTAGGCTGCAGAGCGCAGGTTGTTCTGGTGACCGTCGGGCCTGCACAACCAAACACATCATCATCATCATCATCATCATCGTCATCATCGTCATCATCATCATCATCATCATCATCATCATCATCGTCATCGTCGTCGTCACTATGGCAACCAGGCTTCCATTTACACAGACCAAATCACAACCACTGCTGTCGTACAGAAAAATAAAAATCAGAGCACACGGGAGTTTAACGTCCTCCAGCTGAATCGTCTCCTGGTCGTCCTCGGATGTCTCCGCCTCCGAAACAACCAGCTGATTTTAACCGAGGAAAAAGACCGAAAAAAACATCATATTTTCTCAAAATGTTCAACTTGGCGGGGCCAGTTAACACCATTGATCCGTCCTATCTGATAACGGCAAAAATGCCAAAAAATAATTTTATATTTTTTAAAAAAATGTTCAACTTTGCTTTTTTTTAAAAAAACCTGGTATATTAAGACTTTGTTGTCCTAAAATATTCTGACTTTTTTTGGTAAAATATATTGGGGCTTTTTTTCTTGAATAATTAAAGCTTTCTTTTTTCAAAATATTACGTTTTTTCACAAAATAGTTTTAACATTACTCGATTTTTTTTCTTTAAAATATTTGCACTTTTTCTCTAAAATGTTTTGACTATTTTTCCAGCAATATGTGATTTTTAAATTATATATTACAATTTTTTAGTATAAAATGTTACTCAACTTTAATTTTCAGAAATATTATGACTTTTCGTGAAATGTTTCCACTTTTTTGTTTAAGAAATATTAAGGCGGATTTCACTGAAATGTGCCGAGCATGCATGAAAACCCGAGTGTGTCTGTGTGTCAGCTGTTTAGTTTGTCCGTTCTGGGTTCCTGTAGAAACGCGGCGGTCTCAGACGAGGAGCTCCCCGAGTCGACACAAACGTCTCATTCTGAGGTCACACAAACACAAACGCTCTGATTTTCAGCTGATTACTGAGATTCGGATTTGACCTCAGATCAGACGACAGGAAGTGACTGCAGCAGGGAGCTGTCAAACACGCGGGGACGCAGAACGTCATGTGACAGACATGACCTGACTTAACCCCGCCCCCTCACCTGTCTGTGGTCTCGAGGAGTTTCTGAACGATGATTTCGAAGGAGGAGGACAGGCAGTAGGTGCTGGGCTCCTCCTGGTCCTCCGCGGCGTCCGTGGCTTCGTACGCAGCTTCAGCCAGAGAGGAGAAGGCCTGACAGGGAGGAGCAGACAGGAGGTCAGAGCTGAGGAGGAGCAGCAGGAGGAGGAGGAGGAGCGGGAGGAGGAACTCTTCAGCAGCTCACCCAGCAGACGTTAGAGGCCACCCTGGGCTCGGCCCCCAGGCCCTCGATCAGGCACTGCAGCAGGGGGGCCAGGTAGACTTCGTTGATGGCGGCTTCGGGCAGCAGCTCGCAGATCCTCCCCACCGTCCACGCCGTGGTGTCCCTCACCACCACGCTGGGGTCCTTCATCAGCTCGATCAGGGTCAGCATCGCCTGCACCACGAGGGGTTAACTGGTTAGAGACCGACCTGCGTGACCAGCGGTTAACTCAGTGATACGCAACCTACGGCCCGCCGGCCAAATGTGGACCCCGACAAGGTGCCGGGTGGCCCCCAACGGTCTCCTGATTCAAGACCAAATGTAAGTGATTCACACTTTAAAATCCTAAAAATATGTCCTAACATCCTCAAAGTGTCCTAAAAACATCCTAAAAATGTTCTAAAAATGTCTTTACATCCTAGAATAGTCCTAAAAACATTGGTTAACGTGTCACTGACCTGTATGACGAGTGGTTTGAGCTGGTTGAGCTCAGGTCCCTCCAGGATGGATCCGAACGCCATGACGGAGGCGTCCCTGTAGCGCCAGTCGGGGTTTTTGATGTGCTCTTTGATGAACGGCAGGACGTGAGGGACCACGTCGTCCTCGCAGCAGGTGGCGAGCAGCATCAGACACACGCCGGCCGCCTTGCACGGGTTCCAATCGTCGTCGTCGTCGTTCTCGTCCTGAAAGAGGATTGGGGTCAGAGGTGGCGTGGCGGCGTGCGTACGGAGCGGTTACAGAGTACCTGAGGAGCAGGAGTGCTACCTGTTTGGTGAGGGTCTGGGTCAGGATGGGGACCAGGTACTGCAGGGCCCCTTTGGCGTAGAACTTACTGGTGTGCTCCGGGGGCCGGCCCTGCTCCGAGGCCTGCCATTGGACGAGAACAAACAGAGCGGTCAGAGGGGGCGGGGTTAATAAGGCGAGATGACGTGTCGCCGTTTGCGGTTGTTCCACAGACCTCCGAGGCCTCGATGGCCAGATCCATCTCCTCATCACACACGTTGGACCAGAACTCGATCCCCTGCAGCGCCACCTCATCGATGTCACTCTTCATCGCCTCAATGGTGATCTGAGGAGGAGGAGGAGAGAGGAGAGAAAGGAGGAGGAGGGGGAGAAAGGTGAGAAAGGAGGAGGGAGAAAGAGGAAAAAGAGGAGGAGAGAGGAAGGGAAGAGAGAAAGGAGGAGGAGGAGAGAAAGGAGTAAGAGAGAGAAAAGATGAGAAGACGTGAGAAAGGAGGAGGAGAGGGAGGAGGAGAGAGGAGAGAAAGGAGGAGGGGGAGAGAGGAGAAGGGTGAGAAAGGAGGAGGGAGAAAGAGGAAAAAGAGGAGGAGAGAGGAGAGAAAGGAGGAGAGAGGAGGAGAGAAAGGAGGAAGAGAGAGGGAGAAGGAGAGAAGAAAAGGAGGAGACAAAAGAGGCAGACAGGTGAGAAAGGAGGAGGAGAGAGGAGGAGACAGAGGAGGAGGAGAGAGGAGAGAGGAGAGAGGAGAAAGAGAGGAGAGAAAGGAGGAGGAAAGAGAAAGGAGGAGATAAAGGAGGAGGAGAGAGAAAGGAGGAGAGGGGAGGAGACAGAGGAGGAGGAGAGGAGATAAAGGAGGAGGAGAGAGAGAGGAGGAGACGAGATAAAGGAGGAGGAGAGAGAGAGGAGGAGACAGAGGAGGAGGAGAGGAGAGGGATGAAGGGGTGGATCAGCTGCAGCTTCAGTCTGAAACGTGGATCAGTCTGGTTGTGTGTGCTGGTCTCAGGTTGTTGTGGTTGTGTTTTCCATCACGCTGTCAGAGTGGTGCATGATTTCTCCTCATCGACCAAAACACACACTGATTAACACAGTTAACCCCTTACAGACCGTTATTAACCCTGTAGAGACTGGTTGTTATTAACCCTGTAGAGACTGGTTGTTATTAACCCTGTAGAGACTGGTTGTTATTAACCCTGTAGAGACTGGTTGTTATTAACCCCTTAGGGACAGTTTGGTACATTTTAGGCTCTATTCTTTCTTCATGTTTTGATAATGTTGGCTGTGTTCGTACATATGGCAGAAATATTCATCCAGATTGTGTATTTTAGTTTAATCTGAGAATTTCCAGCTCAGCATGTAGTAGATTTAAAATAATTCATTTTTTGAGTTTCTCATCTAAAAACATTGTGGCATTGTGGAAAAAAAGGCATTTAAAGGGTTAAAATTCAGTTAATGAATATTTAATATTTCTGATTAGGACTGATGCTGACATGTTTGCGTGTGTGTGTGTGTGTGTGTGTGTGCGCGCTCACCGCGAACAGAGCTGGACCCATGTACGTCTCCATGTACTGATAATACAGAGACATGATCTTCACCAGGTTCTGTAAGGCCGCCACACGCACCTGAACGCACCACGCAGGCAGAGACACAACACGTCAGACAGGAGACATGGGACAGAGTGTAGGGGACAGAGTGCGGGGGACATGTTGGGGACAGGAGTCAACACTCACTCTGGTGTCGGGACACTGTGTAGCTTCACAGACCACCTGCATGATGAAGTGTCTCTCCGTCTGAAACACAGGAAGGAAACTATAAGCATTTCTTTCACAATAAAACTCTGATCATCATCACTCAGTGTTCAGACACATTTATGCCAATAACTTTCCAGGACATTTCCAGGACTTTAAGGCAAATGTAACTATTAAATTGAGAGCAGGATCAGAACTGAGTATTTAAACAGAATTTGGGGACTTCTGTTTGATTTCTCAAGAACAAAAACTTTTTTCTCTTCGAAAAACTTGAGAAAAAAGACAAATGCCGTGTATTATTTACAACTTTTGCTGATTTTTAAGATAACATTTTAGTTTTGTTTTTGTTTTTCTATTAATATATTTTGGGTTAAAACATTTTTGGGTGATTTTCAAAGAAAAGCTTTTTTTTTCCTTTACAAATTCTTTGGTGTTTTTTTTTTTTTTTGTCTTCCAAACCTGCAGGCCTTTCAGAAAGTCTACCCTGATGGGACAGGAAGTGGGGCATATGTGAGGACAGGAAGTGGGGCATATGTGAGGACAGGAAGTGGGGCATATGTGAGGACAGGAAGTGGGGCATATGTGAGGACAGGAAGTGGGGTGCATGTGATGACAGGAAGTGGGGCGCGTGTGAGTACAGGAAGTGGGGCGCGTGTGAGAACAGGACGTGTGGCGTTGGCGGTCACCTCCTTGTCGAAGTTGGCTTTGGTGAACTCGAGCGAGTTGAGCAGGGCGTTGGTGGCGGCCAGTTTGACGTTGTTGCTGGGCTCCTCCTTCCTCATGCCCTGGATGATGGCGGTCAGGATCTGGTTGGCGTTCTCCTGCAGCTGCTCCGGGTCCTGAAGGAACCACAACCGACGTCAGCGTGCGCACGGACCACCTGACGGCTGAATGACTCAGAGGAGGTCAAAGGTCAACTGATTTAAAGGGTTAATGTTGGGACGCAGTGAGAGTCATCAGCGTCAGTTTTTCTCACATTTACACACTCGCAGGTTTCTGTCTGCAGGGCTCATGCATGTTTTTATTCAGATTTTTCCAGGATTTCAAGGCAAATGTGTAAGACCACACATTCTCTGAAGCACGGCGCTCCTTTACGCTTTATTACTGCACAACAGCTTTTAAATATATATATTATTTTAAGAAATGCAATTTTTTTGCGATTCTTTTCTTTAAACACTTTTGATGATTTTCAAAAAAAAATTGCTTTTTTTCCATTCAAATTTTTGCTTTTTTTTTTAAAGAGAGGATTCTTTAATAATGTTTAATCTTCGAAAATTAAGAAACTTTTTTGTTTAAAAACGTATAGTTCTTTTCAAAGAAAACATCCCATCCTGGAAGGCATGTTTTCTTCAAAAATGACCAAAAATGAAACATTTATCAGCCAGAAACTGTAGAAACAGAAATTGTTTCTAATTTCCGACGGTCTCTGAACACATCATGTGTTATTATACAGATATGAGAAACAAAATTCTCACAAACTGAAATTCTGAGACTTTTCCAAAACTATCAGAGTAAATTTAGTTTTCAAAAACTTTTACAGGTCTGGAAATCGCTGTTTGAAAGTTTCCAGGACTTTTCCAGGTTTTTCATGACAGTATGAACCCTGTGGTGACAGAGAGCCGCGATGACGCGTCGCTCTGAGTTTAAATTTGAAGTTGCGGCGGCGTCCTGTGAGGGTGTGCGCTCACTCACGATGTCCTGGCAGATGTATCCGATGGCCTCCAGCGTGGACTCCTTCATGTGTTCGGTGCTGGTGGGGTCGGTGACGTTGGCCACCAGCTGCGGGATCAGCTCGGGCCACTGGTTCACGGGGATCTCTGCGCAGGCGATCCCGGCGACGCACTGCGACGCCGAGCTGGGTCGGTACGTCTCCGTGCCCAGCGTCTGTAAAACCTGACGGACAGACAGAGACACGTGAGGACAGCAGAGACATGAGATGAACAGGAGACGACGGCGGGGACGTCCTCAGAGCCCTTACGTAGTTCTTGATCTCGCGGCGAGCGTTGGCGTCGATGGCCAGCCATCTCTGCTGGTACTGCGTCTTGACGTCGGGGTCTTTGGAGGTCAGAGAGTTCTTCACCTGCAGACCAGCAGCGACTCGAGCAACCTGAGTGTTCCCCGGGTTCGCCAACACCTTCGACAACTCCACCAGGAAGGTGGGCTGAGGGGGGAAGAGGAGGAGGAGGAGGAGGAGGAGGAGGAGGAGGAGAAGGAGGAGGAGGAGGAGGAGACAGATTGAGTGAGACGACTGTGCTCATCATATTAGGAACTAAACAATAAGAACTTCAAGCACTTCGGCTCCGTCTGCCATCAGTGAACTGACCCTTTAAAAGGCTTCAGGTCTCTTTTTTCCCGAAATATTTTCACCAAATGTTGTTTGCTACATGAATCATTCCAGTCCAGCGAAAACTGTCAGAACTGGTTTAAACTGGGAAAATTCTGGCTTTTGGTGGTAAATTTTATTCTTAAAAAAATAAAATGTTATTTTGACATTTCACGACTCATAAAGACTTTTGATTTAAGACATCTGAATGAAAACTGAAGGCCTCGTTGTTTTATTCATGAATTCAATACCTTTTAAGCGTTTTTAAGGACCAGGGTTGGAAATCAGGATCAGCCAAATGCTGGTGAAATTCAGCGGCTGCTGGATTAGCTGAACTCTGCAGCCACAAAAACATCCATCTAATGAGCGGCGGGTCGATTTTGGATTCCAGCAGCCGGACAGAAAGAAACTGTCTGAATATTCACGTGAAGCTTCAGCAGAGGTACATTCAAGACTTTTCAATGCCACTCAATCAAATTCAAGACAAATTTATAATCATCAAAAACAGACACCATCAGTTTAGGGACACTTCTGCCAAAACGTTTGTCCAAACATAAAATAAACCTCCGGTGTTTCTCGGCAGTTTCCGTGTGTTTGTGGGATTCGCTGCATTCATTCTTATCGTGTTCGGTTTGTAAAACCTCGCCCAGCTTTCAGCCACGCCACGTTTATTGTGAGTTTTATTTTGGAATTGTTTCTCGGGTCAGTTTCCTGTTGCTTCTGCTTCACCTTGTAGACTCTGTTTTTAAAAGGTGTTATCAAAAGTGATTATTAGTTATTATTATTATTATTATTATTATTATTATTATTATTGTTGTGGTAGTGATGCACTTTTCGTGACGTCTGTGGTCATTTAAAGCGTTTATTGTGTGATTTTTTTGTTTGTATTTATGTGAAACAGCCGAACAAACGTCTGGAT
The DNA here is from genome assembly GCF_026936395.1 of Plectropomus leopardus. Lineage (NCBI taxonomy): Eukaryota > Metazoa > Chordata > Actinopteri > Perciformes > Serranidae > Plectropomus > Plectropomus leopardus. The sequence continues at coordinate 30,837,111 of NC_142193.1, forward strand.
TATTTCTGACAGTTAAAACTAAACTTCTGATGACGTGTCGTTGCCATGGTAATGAATGTTCAAGTTAAATCTATCTGCACCACGTTTCAGTACCCGAGAGCGTACCTGGACGGGACAGACGGAGCGTAGCTGGACGGGACAGACGGAGCGTAGCTGGACGGGACAGACGGAGCGTAGCTGGACGGGACAGAGCTCGACTTTGTGGCGTCGACGAGGCCTCCACGGCGGGCCGCAGCCAGACGGCGGCGCATGGTTTGTGCCATACTTGGCCGATTACATTGGCAGACATATTTTTTAAATAGTCATCTGATGACCCACATTTAACCCTTTGAGACCCAGACTAACATCAGCTTTCTCACGCTGCATTCAGAAACGTCTCATAAGCACGTAAACCTTCGAAATTAGGGTGAATTAACCCTTTAGATGTCGATAAAATGATGTTTTAGCTTCTTGTACTCGACTTCCTGTTTTTCCATTTGTTCTGTATCAGTTAACCCGTTTGTTTCCACACATCTGCACAGACAGTATTTCTTAACTTTTCCATGACTTCTCAAGGACCCATAATTATCCCCAATGATCAGCCGGGCCGATAATCTGTCGAGTCTGAACGCAGCACAAAATAAACTGATGCTGAATCGGGTTTCAAAGGGTTAAAGGAAAGAAAACAGAAGGTTTTTCTCTATCAGTAGTTAAAACTTAGTCATTTTTTAAAATGAAGTGTAAAAAGTTTCTTTTTGAGATTCTGGTCCAGCTGCATTTTCCCTAAATATCAGAAATTAGCAAATGTCGGGGAAAGTCGGGGAGCTCGGCTGCTTTTAACTGTCTTATTTTTAATGGGGTTTTTTAAATCACGTATGTTAACGGACTTTTTAGTCCTTCCTTGTGCTAACTTTATTTTGTGTTCTTTTAAAGTTGTATATGATTTCTTTTGGAGTTGTATATTTTGATTTTGTATTTTTGCTCCATGATGTCTGTAACTCGTCTCGGCCAGGACGTTCTGCAAAAGATTTTTAATCTCAAGAGCTTTTTTTCTGCTTAAATTAATCAAATAAATAAACCGTTGACTTTTATATAACATAATTCCTACAAACTGAGGTCATAACACCAACATAACATAACATAACACAAGTAGTATTTATGAAATTGATTTTAAGATATATTCAGAGATTTGAAGCATCTGTTTTATATTTTGTTAATTTCTGTGTTCGATGGTGAAGAATCTGATCACAAATCTGCAGCCACATCAGAGAGCAGCTGCCTGCATGAAATGCTGACTGAGTGTGAGTGAGTGTGTGTGTGTGTGTGTGTGTGTGTGTGTGTGTGTGAGAGAGTGAGTGTGTGTGTGTGTGTGTGTGTGTGTGTGTGAGAGTGAGTGTGTGTGTGTGTGTGTGTGTGTGTGTGTGTGTGAGAGTGTGAGTGTGTGTGTGTGTGTGTGTGTAGGGGTGGGGGGGTGGAGGGAGCAGCAGCAGCAGCAGAGGAGAAGCCGGGCGGGCTCCAGCTGTCCGGAGCTCCTCTCTGCTCCCCCCACGCTGCTGTTAGCTTCTCCCAACACCACCAGTAGCACCAGTGACCCCAGCAGTAACCACACCAGTGACCCCAGCAGTAACCACACCAGTGACCCCAGCAGCATACTGACCAGGTTCTCTATCGCCGCCTGCTCCAGAAACTTCTGTGCCGCCTCCAGTTCATTCCGATCTGAGGAGACAGAGGGGGGAGGAGGGAGAGGGGCTCGTTAGCTGACGGTTAGCAGGAAGGCTAACATGAGTCCGGAGGTTCCGGTGTGAGCCGTTACCGAGCCGGTTAAACGGGTTCAGCAGCTGCTCTAATCACAACACACTGAGCTTTGTCGGTTACGATGCACCGATGAGTGACATCGCGGTCTGATCCACACGCCCCGGTCAGACCGGAGACACCGCGAGGCTCCAACGTGCGCGTTAGCCGCCGTGCAGCATCAGATCCGGGGTTAGCATGCTAACGTTAGCCGGGCCGCCGGGACACGTTTGAAGTGACAGAAACAAAGTTTTACTAACGGACAACAAACCGGTTCAACGGCCGGTAACTCCGTTTAAAGACGCGGCAGGTGGTTAATGTGACACCCAGTGGGGAGTTTTCTCTCCTGTCGGCGGCTTTGAGGGGACGTTAGCCGGGACAGGTGGCGAGGAAGCGGCCGACAGTTTGAATGATCCGAGCTAACAGGCTAACAGCGGAGCTGCTAACGGAGGCATGGGCAGGGTCGGTGCTCCTCCCCGGCTGCGCCCGGCTGTCACACCGGCCTCCGCGGAGCTACACCGGCATTATTACAACGTGACAGCGTATTTGAGGCTCACCTGGGCGGCCTGGCAGGTGAGTCCCCCCGTCAGGCGGGAATCAGAGCCCGACAGAGTGCGGAGTCACCCGCGGAATCTGCGCTGCTTCAGGCCGTTAGCCGGTTAGCATCAGCAGCTAGCAGCTAGCGAGGCTTTTCCCTCCCGAAACTTTGCCCGGCGCTCCGCAGCTCCCGCCCCGGCTCTCAGCCCCGCTGGCCGGCCCGCCGGGACGCGGGGCGGCGGGGACACTCACCTGGAGAGACGGTTTTCTCGAGGATCGTGATGAGCTCCATCTGTCCCCGGTGCTCGCGCTCTCTCTCCCGGTCGGTCGGTCGGTAGCTGACAGGTTCGGTTGCCGCGCAGCGCCCTCAGCGGATTATTTTCTTCCACGGAGCTCCGTCGGTGCTGCGGCCTCGGGGCGGTTCTCTGTCGGTGTGAAGAGGCGGGAGTTTCCCCGGTGCTGGCTCGGTGTTTTCTCTCTCGGGAAGTGTTCACGGCCGTTAACGTGTCGTAGCTTCACCGCCGCCCGTTCGCATCCTGTTGTCGCGAGGGAAAGGGCCGCGCGCTCCTCTCCCGCGGAGGGATATCACGCGCTGGTAGGGCGACGTGCGACCTTCAGGGACCGACGGACTTTTTAACACCGCGCGGTGGACGGATCTATAGTTTAAATTTAGTTTTTTAGTTTTTTTGTAAACAAACAAAACAAAAACTAATAAAACAAGACAACGACAAAACAAGAAAATGCAAGATAAAGACTTTGCACTAAAGTGTCAAGTCCAAAATCAAAAAAGTCAATTCCCAAGTCAAGATTGACATGTCCCAAGTCATAAAGGCAAGTAGCCTACTGAGACACGTCCCAAGAAAGTCCCGGGTTAAATCCCGAGTCAAGATTGACAAGTCCAAAGCAAATTCCCAAGTCAAAATAGGCAAGTCACAAGTCAAGATTGACAAGTTCTACAAGGCAGTCAAAGAAGTCAAGTCCCAAGCTGCAGTCTCGAGTCAATGCGAAAGTCCCAAGTGAAGTCCCAAATCAAGACTGACAAATGCCGAGTCTAAAACCAAGTTAAAACAGGCAAGTCCCAAGTCAGTTCTCAACTCGAGTTTCAACTCAAATCAAGTCAGGACTGACAAGTCCAAAATAAAAACAGGCAAGTCGTGAATCAAGTCCCGTGTCAAAACAGGCAAGTCCTGAGTTAAGACTGACAGGTCCCGAGTCCTTAACTCTGAGGCTCGAGTCCTGAATCCTGACTGTTTTTTAGTGTGTTTGTTTATTTTACAGTCTTTGTGTTTGTAATTTTGCGAGTTTACACTCTGCAGCTGGTTTTTGTTTACCAACTCGTCGTTTTTGTGCACAAACAAAATTATGTTTGTTTATTAATTTGTTTGTTTTTAAATGTTGGTTCCCTCCTGCGACCTGATTGGCTGTTAAATCATGCGAATGATCTGATAAGTGAAGTCACGAGTCATTGGTGTGAAAGTCAAACTCGAGTTGCGAGTCTTTTTTGATACTGTCGAGCTGATTCTGAGGTTATTAAATTTGTGACTTGAGTCCAAGTCATGTGACTCGAGTCCACACCTCTTGGAATGAAGTACTCGGATCTTTGACTGCAGTCAAAGTACTACTTCCTCAGTGTAGATATACTTGGTTACACTCTGATGATCTGAGTCTGTCAGATAAATGCAGTAAACTGACAATATTTAATGTTTGTTCAGATTGTCGGATATCTTTTAAATAAATCAAGTTTCTGATATTATTGCAAATAAAGATTAAAAAAAGATAAAACCAAAGAATATAAAAGGGCACTAAAGCGGCAACTTAGAGTGTACGAGGAGCACCTGAACGCAGCAGTACACTCCTCTCATCGATTTCCCGCGCGACCCCGTTTGCTCCCTTATTGCGCGCACCTTCGTGCACGCGCAAACACGCACGCGCGTGGATTCAAATTTCTGGGGGTTTTTTCTGCAAAATTTGTTTTAAAGTCAGTAAATACAAGTTTTCATGATGTAAACTTTAATTAATTGCTGTGGAAAATTATTGGAGATGAAATTGCAATCCCAAACAAGCGGTCGTGTTAAAGCAGCAGCAGAAAATACTGAACACTTTGAAGGGATTTCTTTTTTCGTGCATTATATTTATCTGTAAACTTTTTTTTTTTTAAAGTTCAAACACAAAATAAAAAAAAAAACACCTTCAAAATTGTCTTTGAACACAAAATATAAGACTAATGTTTTTTAAATTCCTTTCCTCTAAAGCATTTCTGATTTACACAATTTAGTGTTGCATATCATCTATTATTATGTTATTGTGTTAATTGAAAACGTTGTTTGTAAAACACTTTGTAATGCACTTCATGTATAAACTGCACTGCAGAAATCATTTATATTACTACTGTTGTTTTTATTATTGTCATAATAATAATAATTAATATTATTAGTTGTAGTAGTAGTAGCAGTATCATTATTACTATATTAGTGTTATTTATTATCATTATTATAATTAAGTAGTAGTAGTAGCAGTTAGTAGTAGTAGTAACAATTATTATTAGTAGTACCATTATTATAAAAGTGAGTATTTTCATGATTTTGGAGCACCCCCCCATGTAATATTTAAAATTGTGATTTATTCCCTTGATTTAGAAATTAATCAAGCCAATTCGCTCAGGTTCAAAGTGGCTAATCAGAAACTCTTTTTAAAAAAATAATTTCTGTCAGATAAATGTAGCAAATATACAAAGCATGTACTAATACAACTCACAGATGCACTAACGTTCAGTAGTACCACAGGTTGTGGCACCAGTTAATTAAATTAAGTTTAAATAATAAAGTTATAAGAATCGTAAATGAAGTCAGAAATAAACAAACTTTCCTTTGACTTGTTGTGTTTCTGATCGATGTTAAATTGTTGATGAACAAACCAGCAGCCGGCTGTAAAAACGAACCCATTGCTTCTTTATTAGTTAGTCATTTTACAGTAGTCACTCATACGTAGCTGCCTTGAGTTGGTCTTTTTGTGTCTTTTTACTTTTTGTTCCAACTTCTTCCTCATTTTTTTTCATCAACACAACGGAAGAGTCATGGACAAAGTATCAAAAAGAACAAAAAACAAGAGAAATGCCCCTTTTCACAACAAAAACTACATTTGGCAAAAGGTGAGGATGATGACGAAGATGATGATGGTGATGAAGATGACGATGAAGATCCAGTGCATCTTAGACAGATTCAGATTTTTACTAAGATCAGAGAACAGACAGAAGGTGAGATGTCGGGGCATCTGATTGGATAAGAGCTTTCGGGAGTCAAGGATTTTTCGTCCAATCAGATTTCATCTCCTCACTTGTTGCTAGGTGAAGTTTGAAGCCGTGTTTCGCATCCTTGTTCCCCACATTACAGTTACAGTAAAAAAAAACAACTAAATCACAACTGAATACAAAAAATAAAATATAAAACTGACCTTTAAACACAGTAAAACATTGATCTGGTGTGTTTATGGCACAACAAGGCGTTTATGGCAATTTAACATTTAACTATTAATACTTTTTATTTCATGGACTACAGCCAACCAGCTAACACCGCCCAGCTAGCCAACACGAGCTAGCTCAATTACCTCTGCCACACTGCTACAATACTTATAATAAAAATATGTCAAAATACTCCCACATTTCACAGTTTACTCTGACCAACTGTCCGAAAAAACAAAAAAACACAACATTCAGTTTTGATGACATAGAAGACAGAAAATGAGCTGAATACTGATTGGGGGGTGGGGTTATTAATTCCTAAATGCTGTAAAACATTCAGTGAATTATCAGAATTGATATTTTATCTATTGATTCACTTGACGATTTTACAATAATATAAATCTTAATTTGTGCCAAACAACCTCCGCTATTTGTCCTGTAGCAACCTTAGCCACATCTATCTTAGATCACCTGATGCTAATGAGGTAACAAGCTAACGAAGACTTTGATAATGATTCATGGCTGTTTTCCCGCTCTTTTTCAAGACATAATTTAAATTGTAAATTTTGTTTTACCAATTTGTTGTAATTTTTTTTGCAGAGTTGAACAATTTAACAAGCAAACTAATGACAACCATGATGCTAACATGGCACCATTTGGGTAGCACGGAAAATGCTAACTAACATGGCGCAAGCATTAGCTTGATATCTAAGATTACTAATGAGCTAACAGGTTATCTTGCCAGCGTTGCAGGTGTACCAAATTAAGTGGCATTTGACTGCTGTGATACCATTTCTGTGAGGAGTTAGCTAAATCTTACCAGCTAACTTTAGCATAACCTTCAATCTCAAATGCTTAATCTGTAACAAGCTAACATTGGTTAGCTAGCTAGCTAGCATTAGGTTGTTACCTCAGATGGGCAAATAACTTGGCTCATTTACAGAGAAGGTCTAAAGTTTGGAAAATTAATTAGTACATTCAGAAATACTAGCTAACCAGTAGTTAGCTACATATTCGTTGGCTCACAAGCTAACGTTTGCATTACTTGATAATGGCTCTTTTCCTCTGAGTAATTCACATGTTCTTCATTAATTTGTTCTTCAGTTCTAATTTTTCTGACTTTTTTTCAGTAGTTAATATTTCCCAAACTCAACTGCCTAGGTAGCATGCTAACACTAGTTAGCTAGCTAGTGTTAGCTTGCTTCTTTAGCTTGCTAACTGGCTAACAAAACAGTTAATTAACAACTCAGATCTTAAGTTGGGCTAACTTTGAAACCACCAGAGCTAAATTTAATTCAGCTTGTAGCTAATGTTAGCTAGCCGCTAACAGCAGCTGTTTTGGCACTCATGCTCTTGAATTATTTTAATCGTAGATTTAATTTTAGTTTTTTTTTCGTCAGAGAACAGTGCAGCAGAGGTAACACAACAACAACTGAGACCGAACACTGGAAGCTGACGGGCTACATCACATGACGCTAATATGAGACTATGAGGCTAACACGCTAACCGACATGCTAGCAGTACAAAGCAGCCCATCTACTGAACTCTACTAAACTTTTATTATAATAAGGGACTGTTCGTTATTTATGAGAGGGGAGGGGTGGTGCAAAAAAAGGAGGGGCATGTGAAATAATTTTTTAAGCACTAAGGAGGGCTTGTGGTTTTGATTTTGGCTTTAGGGAAGAGCTTGACAACTTTAAATGGATGAATTTTGTATTTTCTTTTCAGACCATGAATCGGAAGGCTTGTTTTCTTTTAAAATAAATCACCAAATTTTTAAAATTAAATAAAAAAGCCAAAAATTTTGAGGGAAAAACAGAAATACGCCATTTTTTTGTAAAGATAAATAAAGTGACAACATTTTAAATAAAATAAAAACTGCCACATTGTTTTCAAGAAAAGATTCTTTCTTTAAATATAACCAAAATTTATCATTTTATATTATTGATGACTTTAAAAGAAAACATTTTGGCGATATTTTTTTCTTGAAAATAATGTGACAATTTTTAAAGTAAACAATTTGGCTTTTTTTTTTTTTTTTAAAATTTGGCAATTTTTCGATTTGAAACTTGATGTTTGAAATTTATGTTTCAAACATCAAAGAATCAGTTTTTAAAATCAAATAACTCATTTATGGCGGAGGGAATTTTCCCAAAGCCACTCACCACCGTCCTCTCACTAATAACGCACAGTCCCTTACTGTAGTCCATGATGAGTTTGGCTGCGGTTTGATTTGTCGTGTCTGTCTGAACATGAAACAGTAGGAAGTAAAGACGCTCTCAGTGCCGCTGCCTCGCACACAGACAGCCAGTAAACAGTCACAGTGAACTCAAGATATGATCACAAACTTCAGGACCTCGCTCACCAAAAATAAAGTTGCATCCAAAAGCCAAAAACTTTGCTTTAAACAAAGATCCTGATGTGAAGTCCACTGATTTTTCATAAGTGAGGCCCCTGGGAAAACTACAGGAGCCCATTTTAGCCAAAAAACCCAAAAAACTGATATGAATTTAGAAATAAATATAAAAATACTCACGATCAAAGTTTAACTTTTCAAGATTAATTTCACGACTTTCTGAATCATTAAATTATAAAACAGTCAAGATCACGATAGAGAGTGAAAAGGTGAGAGAATTATTAAAAAGTATAAGATTATGAGACAGAAATCTGGATTATGCAGCAATAAATTGACAGTCTAACTACTGATTTGACTTTGATTAAGGAGGTCAAGATCTGGACTCTGATTAAATAATCTTTTTGATTTTTAAAGAAAGTTATTAGACATTAAATCAAGATTAAAGAAAAGTCAAGATAATGAGTAAAAATGCTAATTTGACAGTAAATGAAGACGATGAGAAAGTGAAAATATGGTGACTTTTTCCAGTCAGAATTATGAGATATTTAAGATTTTAAGTTATTAAGTCAAAATCAAGATTCTGATATAAATTACACAGAATATTAATTATGATTTACTAAAGTAAAATACAAAATCCTGAGATCGTAATTATGAGATAAAAGTCAATATCAGAAAACAAATCGAGATTATCGGACATAAATCAGGGTTACAGGATGAGTTGAAAGCTGAACTTTTTCTGTTGAATTGGAAATTTTTTTTTTTTAATTCATCGTCACTTTGAATTAAAAATCATCATGACAAACTAAATTAAGACGACAGAAAAGAGTCAGGATTATGAGATGAATTAAGATTGTGGGAATGTGAGAAGGAACTGTGGCTTTTTAAATCAGAATCATGAGATATTAAAGATGTTAAATCAAAACTCAGATTCTTCATTTTGATTTATTTAAACAAGAGACGGAAAGATTGAAAAATGTCGGTGAAAATGAGAAATATTAAAAAGATTCATGGAGACTGAAGACATAAATCAGGATTATGGGAAGATGCGTTGAAAGGCTGATTTTTGAGAATCTGATTTAGAAAGTCAGGATTTGGTCTTTTTTTGAAATTGTCATTTTGAATAAAAAATACGACTTATTAGGAACTAAATCAAGATGACAGAAAGCCGAGCCAGGATTATGACATAAATCAGGACAGCGACGATTTAAATCAGAATTCGGAGATATTAGATATGATTAAATAGTAAATCAAGTAGTTTCCTAATTTAGATTTATGAAAATAAGATTAAAAGTTTCCGAGGAAGAAAGTCAAAATCAAAGAGACCAAATCGAGATCCTGACACGGAGTGTCGAGGAAATGACTTTTTTAGTGACGTTTTTGTGTCGTGAGTATTTTTACTTTGACTTTACTTTTCCAAACTTGTTTTTTTGTTTTGGCAGAAATGAGCTCCCGTAGAAACAGACTGAGATCGTTCAGAGTCGTCTGAACGATCGCAGCCGACAGAAGAAAAAGTTTGTCGAATAAAAACAGAAAAAACAGGAATGTGTGTTTGGACTGACGGAGCGCCGCCATGGCAACAAATAAATTAAAGAAAAACTCCTGAGAAAACACCAACAAGAACTCCGCAAAAGAATCTGATCAGAGGTGACAGACACACGAGGAGGAGGAGCAGGAGGAGGAGCAGGAGCAGGAGCAGGAGGAGGAGCAGATAAATGAATGAGGCGAACGTTGAAGACACTGAGGCTCAGATTCAAACACACACGCACGCGCACACACACACACACGCACACGCGCACGCACACACACACACACACACACACACACACGGCAGCTGTCTGGTGTGTTTACATTCACGATGACGGGAGGAAATGTGGAAATCTGACTGAACACCATAAACTCTCATATTTCTGTTTGAGGAAAGGCGTCGTGGATTCACGCGACCGCAGACAGATTCATCAGCGTCGATTCAGATTTCGTTTCTTAAAAACGTCGCTGATGGTTTTCTGCGTTTCTCTCTGCGACTTTTTTACTGTCAATCTGGCGAAATTAAAACGACGTCACTTTGGACTCGAGAAAATGTTTCGCAGTTTCCTTTCAACCCGCTGAAACCCGGGTCAGCATCACTTTTCCTCGTTCACATTTAAATCGTTCAACTTTGAGTAAATTGGTGCCTTTTTTTTCCAAACACGTGGGGAAAAAAGGCAATAAGCAACTTAGTAAGAAAAGTCCAGCAAATTGCATTAAGTTGCTAGATTTTGAAAAAAAAAAAGAGAACTATATTTCTAATTATCATAATAACATATTTTAAAGTATTTTACAGAACAAAAAATAAATAAATTCTACATTTTTATGCATTTTTTTCAGGGCATTTCTCAATTGTTGTGTTTTTTACTTCCCTGTTCATTTTTATTTGGACTTGTTTTATGTGTGATAATTTTAGGTCTTTTTATTGTATTTTTTTTTTTTTTTTACTAATTTCTTGCTAATTTTTGGTTCACTTCTCATTAGGTTGCTAATTGCCTTCTTGCCATGTTTTTGAAAGAAAGGAAAGTTCGGGTTTCAATGGGTTAAGCGGTGCCAGACCTCAGAGAGAAAAGACGATTCAACATTTGAGGGCGTCCCGCTCCCCCACAGGTGAGTTAGCCTAGCTTAGCACAAAGACTGGAAGCGGAGGGAAAGTGTTAGCCTCGCTGACAAACGAGCCCACAGGTGTGTGACTCCCTGCTGGGAGGGGGCGGGGTCGATGATGTCACCTGTCAAATCACACAAACTAAATTTGAACAACATGACTGATTTTCCTCTTTTCCCTGTTTCTGCAGCTACTGAGGAGGAGGCGGCGCCTGGCGTGATGATGGAGGCAGGGAGGACGGACGGAGGGAGGACAGAGGGAGGACAGAAGGAGGACAGAGGGAGAGGAGTGATGTCTCAAAGGTTAAGGGTCATTTACAGTAAACTACAGATATATACACACACCCAAAATTGTACAGAGAACAAATATGTACATGCTCTGGGTTTCTATTTTAACTATTACCCACGACTTTCCCAAAACAGCGTCCTCCTCTTCTTCTGTGGTGGCTGGACTCGTTACATCAGGAGAAATGTCGCCTCCTCCTCTTCCTCACCTGTCTGTAGTGTAACGAGGTGGGAGGCGGGGCTCGGCTGGACCAACAGTCACATGACCCGGAGGAGGACTTTAGCTGTTCTTTAGCAGCGTTCTGTCTTCAGGAGGACAGGAGGACAGGGAGGACGAGGAGGCGGACGCCGAGGAGGAGGAGGACGAAGCAGCGACCGTGGTGGCAGCGGAGGAAGAGGAGGACGAGGAGGTGGAGGAGGAAGAGGAGGAGGCGTGGGAGGGGAAGGAGAGCAGCTGTCCGGACTCAGAGGAGAGGAGCGAGCAGGAGCGCAGGTCGACCGTCTGCAGGGAGGAGCAGCGCCGCAACAACGGGACACACTGCTCCGTCACCTTCACACAACCTGAAACACACACACACACACACACAGGTGAGACACACTGCTCCGTCACCTTCACACATTCTGAAAAACACACACACACACACACACACACACACACACACACACACACACACACACACACACACACACACACACACACACACACACACTGCGCCGTCACCTCCACACAACCAGAAACGCGCACACACACACACACACACACACACACACACACACACATTTTGGTCGCAGAATCTAAGCTGTGGTCCAGTAAAAAAAAAAAAACATTTTAGCAGCTCAAACGCAGGCGGAAACGCTGTGGGATAAGCTTCAGGAAATTGCAACGAGTCGGTAGAAAGCTCAACAGAAACGTCAGTCGGACCCGCAGTGTTTAACGATGTTTGTTTACAGTTCGAGTTGAAAATGGCAACGACAGTGAAAAGTTGGCGGATTTAACGTTTAAAACAGTCGACCAGCTGAGAGGGGATCGATGTTGTGACGTGTGTGTGTGTTTACCTGCCAGGTTGATGTGGGTGAGGCTCTCTCTCAGGGGGGAGATGGGGGAGGTGAGGGTGTGCACCGTCTGGTCAGTGATGTTCGCACTGTGGCTCAGGTCCAACCTGCTCAGGTGAGGGACGTAACGCACCAACAGACGAGACGAGGCGTCCGTCAGCTCAAGACCGGCCAATCGCAGCTCCGTCACATTCTGGAAACGCCCCACTCTGGTTTCACCATGAGCTGCTCGACCAATCAGAGAGCAGAGAACACAGACCAGTTAATGACCTGAGCTGCTCGACCAATCAGAGAGCAGAGAACACAGACGGGTCTACCCCCTGAAACCAGAGCAAACTGGCCTGATTTCATTCAAAAACATGGAAAAAGGGCGACAAGCAATTTAATACAAAATAGCCATAAAAATTAATAAAAAGAAGTTACGAGAAAATGACCTGAAAATAAGCAAAAAATATCAACAAGAAATCAGTAAAAACATAAGATGACAATTACATGAAAATAAGCAAAAAAAAAACACCAACAAGAAATCAGTAAAAGGTTACAAGAAAATGACCTGAAATTAAAAATAAAGAAAAAAAGAAAAGAAAATGACCTTAAAAACACGCTAAAAATAATCTATTATCCAATATCGAATTAGGTCTTATTCGTTTGGGTCACCGTTTACTCATTTTTAGCGTTTTGCAGGACTTTTCATGCCAAGTTGTTCATTAAGTTTTGTCCTGTATTTTCAAAAGAAATCACACCGAGAGGAATATTTAGCTCCTGATGCTCTGTGACAGTGCGTGCGTTGCTCTCAGGTGTGTCTCACCTGTCCTGGTGTCAGGGGGCGGGGCCAGTAGCTCCCTCAGGTGTGAGTCTTTGAGGTCCTCCACTCTGCTTAGGTCCAGCAGCTTCAGACAGGGACAGATGGCCTGACACAGAGCAGAGACGGCCGGCCACGGACACCCCGAAACATTCAGCTCCAGCAGACCTGCAGACGGGACAGGTGAGACAGGACAGGTGAGACAGGACAAGCGAGAAAGGACAGGTGAGACGGACAGGTGAGACGGGCAAGTGAGACGGGACAAGAAAGACGGGCAGGTGAGACAGGACAGGTGAGATGGACAAGTGAGAAAGATAGGTGAGAAAGACAGGTAAGCAAAACAGGTGAGACAGACAAGTAAGACGGGACAGGTGAGACAGACAGGTGAGACGAGGACTGAGCCGATGGGTTCAGAGCATCTGAAGAGGAGACTGAGCGTAAACAGGAGTCACACAGGTGAGCAGGAAGTGCGGCGGCACCTTGCAGGCGGTTGATGAGCCACATGAGCTGCTTCTTGGAGATGTTGGTATATCCCAGGTTGAGGGAGACGGGCTGGCGGCGGATGATACCACTCAGCATGGGCGGGGTGATGGAGCGCTGCCGGCTCAGGTCGATCTGAGTCCACAGACGCTTATCACAACACCTGAAGAAGAAAGCAGAGACTCAGTGGGAGACCTCACCGAGACAGAGACACAGAGAGACAGATGGACAGAGAGACAGGCGTAAACACGCCGGTGTCCCCGCCATATTGGAGGGGGCGGGGCTCACCTATAAACACATGACAATAAAGAGGAGAGCTGAGGTTTCTAATGTTTATATTTCTCAGCTGAGTTCATGAGCTGTTTTATAATAAACCTGTATAAATAAATATCAGTATATATCTGCACTCCAAACATTCTTGTATATAACTTTAATTCCATGGTTCTGTTTCTTGCACTGTTACACTGTTACTTGTGTTACTTGTTTTGTTTTGCACTGCTAGACTCGTACTTTTTATATTTTATATTTTATATTTGTATCTTCTATTTCATCTGGTTTTTTTGGGGTTTTTTCTATATTTATGTTGCACCAACCCACCAGAACAAATTCCTCATATTGTGTTAACTATACCTGGCAATAAATCTTTTTCTGATTCTGATTCTGATTCTGATAAAGAGTTTACGATCCATACAGGACTCTCACACTTTTCCAGGATTTTTCCAGGACTTTTCCAGGACTTAAATATGTATTATTTAAAAAACAGTGAACAGGATAAGAACTGAATATTCAAATATGACTTAGGGACTGTTTGTTATTTATGAGGGGGGAAAAGGTACAAAAAGGTGAAGGTATGTCGAATCATTTGACGGATGTTTTTATTTTGGAGGGTGGCGTACGACTGTAAACAGCCGGATTTTGTTTTTCTATTTTAAAACAAAGACAATTTGTTGAGTGAACATGGACGGCACGTTTTCTCTCAAAAATGTTGCTCTCAAAGGACAAATTTTGGCCATTTATTTTTCTTGAAAACTTCTTGTGGTTTTTTTAATAAGAAAAAAATTGGACAATTTTTACAGAAACAATTTGACAAATGTCTTCAAACATTTTAACATTTTTTCCTTTTAAAGGACAAACTTGTGATGTCAGAGTGATGTCACTGTGATGTCACTCACCAGCGGCTCCAGGTGCGACACACCCTCATGCAGACGCACAGCTCCCTTTGGCTCAGGTGCGTGAAGACTCGCAGCCACACGTCGCGGGTCATGATGTGGGAGGAGCCGGAGTCCAGCGGGAGGCAGCTGGGCTCGGGGCAGGTTGGGGGGGGGCGCACCAGGTGCCTCTCCATCTGAATGGGCCGCGGCGGCGAGGGCACGGCCGGCGGGCTGCGCTTCATCATCTGAGAGCGCGGGGCGAGGCGGGACGGCTGCGAGCAGGGGGACGCCGCCATGGCTGACATCATGAGACCGCCTCCCCCCCCTCCTCCCCCGTTGGAGGTGGGGATAGAGGAGGAGGACGAGGAGGTGCTGTTCCTGGACGTCTGGCTCTTACTGTTGCGGATCTTGTTGCCGCGGCTTCCGCTTCCTTTGGTCCCGCCCCCACCTCCTCCGCTGTGTCTGTGATTGGTCAGAACGCCGCTGGCGTTCTCCTTCTCCCCTCCCTCCCTCCCTCCTCCTCCCCCACCCGTCCCTCCTCGTGTCCGCCCGTTGCGCGCCTCCTGCCCGTTGCTGCGCTGCTTCCCCGTGAAGCTGTCATGCTGTGAGGACGGAGGCATCTGATTGGAGGAGAGGGGAGAGGGCGGGGGAAGGGAGGCGGAGTTTTTCCTGGTCCTGTCGGAGGTGGGCGTGTCCTCATCCTCCCCGTCCAGCAGTCCTCCTTTCCGTCCCCGCGGAGGTAGCCCCGCCTCTCCTCCTCCTCTCCGCCGAGCCTTCTCCCCCCCTCCCTGCTCCTCCTCCCGCACCTCCTCTTCCCCCCTCCCCGCCTCCCCCTCCGACTCCTCACTGGCGCTGAAGCCCAGCTCCGCCAGGCGGCGCTCCCTCTCCCGCTCTCTCTCCCGCTCGCTGCGACTCCTCTCTCGCTCCGCACGCCCACCGCTGCTGTTGCCGTAGACCACGGGAGGAGGCGGGGCAGGGGAGGAGGACGAAGGCGAGGAGCCTCCTCCGGCCTGCTCCCCCCTCAGGGAGTCGTCGGAGTCAGACTCAGAGTCGGACTCGGAGCTGGAGGAGGAGGAGGAGGAGGACTCGGGCCGGCGCTCCAGCAGACACATCCTCTTGAAGCGCTCCAGTTTCTCTCGGTGGTGGGAGCGCTGGTCTGCACTCGACGTCCCCCCTGCTCCTCCTCCGCCTCCTCCTCCTCCCCCGGGCTGCGAGGAAGAGGAGGAGGAAGTGGAGGAGCCCTGCAGTCCTCCTGCTCCTCCTGCAGCTGAGGAGGTGGGACCGTTGGACTCCAGGGCCTCCTGTTTGGGTTTCTGAAGGAGAAAAAGAAAGCGTCAGCTGATCAGCAGGTCGTCACTTTAAAACGGAGACCGTCTCGGTCGTCTGTGGCGGCCCTGACACACCAGGCGGTGACCGCCTGTCGCCGTCGTTTCTGCGGTGTGTCCTGCACCGTCCGACCGTCCTTCAGCTGATTCATCGCGTTGAAATGGCGACGTCAGTGAGTGAGTTCGCTCTGATGTTCGGTTTCTCTCAGGTGACGAGAAGAGAAACATCAGTGCGGAAAGTAACGAGCGAGCTAAAGTCCGGAGGGAGCGAGCTGCAAACACACTTTTTCTTTAAGGTCAGATAGTTTTTCTTTAGTGACTGAGCACATTTCAACAATAACTTTCCAGGACTTTTCTAGGACTTTGAGGCAAATTTTAAAGCTCATGCATCCATCAATACTCCTTATCGTTCTTTTCGTTACTATGCAACAGCTTTGTGAATGTATTCGATTGAGAAAAAAATGAATTCAGAACAGGACTACAAATTAATATTTTTGGTGAATTAGTTTTTTCTTTAATTTTGTTTTGGCAATTTTGTTTTTCTTTGAACATTTTGGACATTTTTTTGTTTATAAATTTTCTTTTTTTCAGTTTTATCATTATTAGTGATTTAAAAAAACCCAAAAATATTTTGGCAATTCTAAAATTCTAGAAAAATATATATCACCCTCAAAAAAGAAACTTTTTTTATTGAACAAAACTCGCAAATTTTTCTAATGAAAATTTTTTTTTACCAAACTTTTTAAAGAAAAAAACATATTCAAGAATTAAGGAAAAAACAAATTTCTACAAAATATAAAATCAACAAAAAGGCCCCATTTATCACAGCCAGAAACTGTAAAAACTGAAATTATTGTTGGTTTTTCAAGTGTAAAGTGTTTTTTTTTACTTTTTTGGGGTCACTGTAAACTAAATAATAAAAAAACACTGAAATAATAATAATAGAGACTTGATACCTTTTTGAGGCGTTTTTCGTGGCCGCCTTTCATCTGAGAGAGAAACAGGAAGTAGAGACAGACGGTCAGTCAGAGCGGGACACATGAACATCCTGTCAGATCTGCTCTGTGATTGGTTAACACTGCACCTTCTTCTTGGGCCCGCTGTCCGGAGGCAGCTCCTTCTCCTTCTTCCTCTTGTGTCCCCCGTCCGTCCGCCCCCCCTCCTCCAGGGAGGGCGGGGCTTTCTTCTTTGGGGGCGGGTCATCTGTGAGCTTCCAGCGGCCCACCTCCCCGTTATCCAGCCGGCGTTTCCCAGAGCCGTCCGCCTGGTCCTGGACGCAAACATTTAATACAGACCGTTACTGACGTGATCACCTGATCACCAACGGCAGGAGGAAGACGCGAGACTTTGATACCACTGTGTAAAATCGTCGTTTTCAATGCACCAGTCGGGCAGATACGCCTGGAGTTATATATATATATATATATATACACATCATGTTTTATAAGGTTTTCATGTTTCATGGCTCTTAGTTTGTTTAATCTCTGTGTGTTAAATGTGTTTTACTTCATTGTAAAGTACCGTGGACCTGTGTTTTTCAAAGTGCTAAACAAACAACGTCTATAATCACTATTATTATCATTATTATTATTATTAATATTATCACATTTTCTTTGCGCAGAGCCTTTCTGGTGTGACTCTTACCTTACTGGTTTTGCCCTCCTTGTGGCACTTTGGACACTCCCAGCAGTTTGGGATCTCATCGTTGATGATTCCTTCGGCTTTGCCCATCTGAGGACACATAAACACACTCAGTGTACTGTAGGCTGATATTAGTGATAAAAACAACTAAACAGTTGATATTAGTGATTAAAAACAATTAAAACAGCGGATATTGGTGATAAAAATGACTAAAACAGCTGATATTGATGATAAAAACAATAAAAACAGCTGATATTGGTGATCAATAGAACCTGAGACAGCTGATATTGGTGATAAACTGACCTTGAGACAGCTGATGTTGGTGATAAACTGACCTTGAGACAGCTGATGTTGGTGATAAACGGACCTTGAGACAGCTGATATTGGTGATAAACGGACCTTGAGACAGCTGATATTGGTGATAAACTGACCTTGAGACAGCTGATATTGGTGATAAACTGACCTTGAGACAGCTGATATTTGTGATAAACTGACCTTGAGACAGCTGATATTGGTGATAAACAGACCTTGAGACAGCTGATATTGGTGATAAACTGACTTTGAGACAGCTGATATTGGTGATAAACGGAACCTGAGACAGCTGATATTGGTGATAAACTGACCTTGAGACAGCTGATATTGGTGATAAACGGACCTTGAGACAGCTGATATTGGTGATAAACTGACCTTGAGACAGCTGATATTGACCTTGAGACAGCTGATATTTGTGATAAACTGACCTTGAGACAGCTGATATTGGTGATAAACAGACCTTGAGACAGCTGATATTGGTGATAAACTGACTTTGAGACAGCTGATATTGGTGATAAACTGACCTTGAGACACCTGACATTGGTGATAAACGGACCTTGAGACACCTGACATTGGTGATAAATGGACCTTGAGACAGCTGATATTGGTGATAAACGGACCTTGAGACAGCTGATATTGGTGATTAACTGACCTTGAGACAGCTGGGGTGGATGATCTCGTTACAGATGGTGCACTCCATCAGAGACAGGCTGAACTTCTCCTCCTCTGAGTCCACTGTGTCCTCCTTCCCCGCCTCGCCGCACGCAAAACACACCGCCGTGTGAGGTAAGACCGGCTGGACACAGACAAGCAAGTCAGACAGGTGGACATAGATGGACAGGACATTTAATTTGCAGTTGGACATGTCCTGTCAACAGTTTGACAGATGTCTGTTTTAATGGAAGTCTGTGAGGAAAAAAGGTTTTTTGGCTGCAATACCAAGCAGCACCAAAGGGGGCGCCACCTCCTCCTCCACCTCCATCATCTCCTCCCTGTCTTCCCTCCACAACCACAAATAAACAAACAAATAAATAAATAAACCTCCAAAAAAATAATATGAAGATCAACTGGCTAAACCTGTGTGTGTCTGTGTGTGTGTGTGTGTGCGTGTGTGTGTGTGTGTGTGTGATGGATCAAAGCCAACTCTTTCTCGCTCAGAGCGCCAGCAACCATCTCTGGTTGCCACGGAAACCCAGCATCGTCGCCTGCTGATGCTATTTGAAGAATTGACAAAAAAAATCTTTTTAAAAAAATCACACCTTCAGTGTTTGAAAACGACGTTCTGACTGTGTGTGTGTGTGTGTGTGTGTGTGTGTGTGTGTGAGAGAGAGAGAGTGTGGATCATGTCGACATGTAAATGAGTGCTGGCTGCATGTTAACATGTCAGAGTGTGTGTGTGTGTGTGTGTGTTCCTGTGTGAGTGTGTGTGTGTGTGTGTGTGAGTGTTCCTGTGTGAGTGTGTGTGTGTGTGTGTGTGTGTGTGTGTGTGACATCTGTCTGCAGCTGTTGATGATTTCTGCATCAATGTGATAAAAACTTAAATTTGTATTTAAAGCACAAACATTATCCTGCTGAGACCGTCCCGATGATGTCAGCTCATTATTTAGGGACCCGTTTCCACGTCAACGGTTCTTGACTCATGAAACTTTTGTCACGGTTTAGTCCGTCCTTTCGATGACAACGGCGTTTCGGGGGCCTGAAAACACAAACTTTTGAAGGTGGGTTCCAGAGTGTAATCATTTGAAACGCCACCCCTTCTGTCGCCGTGGAAACTGGCGATGATCCTGTGAGGACGGTGACGTCTCTTCACGCATCACGTTTCAACAAACAGCCACAGTGAGCAGGCGGGCAACAATAACAACAATGGCGGCCTGCTGAGCTGTTTGTGCCGCCTCTGCTGAGGTTGTTAATGCTGTTGGTTCTCGTGCGTTCGCCATCGTCGTCTTGTTTGTTTATACTCGCCGCTCTGTAGAAGAACGCCTTCATGTGCAGGCGTGTGGTCTTCTTCTATGGTGTGTCATTTTGTGGATCCGTGTACACGAGGATCGCTCTCACGGTGTTTCATATGAACGCAGATTTTTATAACTGCAAAGGAAAAACTTTTCAGTTTTTGGTCGAGCCGTTCTCGTCTAAACCTCAGTTTCTCTCTCTGTGTATCAGTCCGGATCAATCACAGCCAATCAGGGAGCGGCATCGTAGTTGATGACATAAGCAGCCAATCAGGGACTGCGTTGGGGTTGATGACGCAGCCGCCGCCTGCAGATCAGTAATGGCGGCTCCAGAAGCAACAAGCACTATTTTCTTTGAATAAACGTTTTGCTGCGTTTAGTCGGAGCTGAACGCAGCCCCGACGTTCACACGCGCTTCTCTCTGCGTGACACGGAGGCTAAAGTCCTTTCCATACATGTAAACTTCAGTTTTGTGTGTGTGTGTGTGTGTGTGCGTGTTTGTGTGTGTGAGCTCTTCATGCAAATGTGTGGTTTAACCCTGTCTTGATGTCTTTAAAATCAAAGGAAAAAGGTAATCCACAACAAAAGAAGAAATGACCCCAAAATTATTAAAAGATGACTGAAAATTACCTGAAAATTAGACGGAAAAAAAAGAAAAAAGCGCTTTAAAAAGTATAATTCTGTAACATAAATTTAAATTTGGAAATATGATTATTACATTTTTTTTCTTTTTCCCCTCTTCATTTTCCCTACCATTAAAAAATAATTTGAATATGTAATTATAAGAATTAAAAATATATTTTTCCCTTTTTCTTCTTTTCCTAGAAAAAATCTAAATCTACTAATTTTTTTTTGCAATTTTCAGAACAAAAGTTGCTCATTTCCTGTTTTGTTGTTTTTGATAGATATCACACCAATATGCTTAGAGTTCAAAGGGTTAAATAATTGTGAAAAGATGCTGAAAGAAGAAAACTGATGTCTCTCCAGGTTTTGAAAGAGTTAAAACCAGCTCAGTCAGTTCAGAGTCACACGACAACGTTTGGATCAGTTCGAGTGTGTTTTTGATCAAACACACAGAAAAGAGAAACGGTGCTAAAGCTGGAAGCTGTGTGTGTGTGTGTGTGTGTGTGTGTGTGTGTGTGCGGTGTGTGTGTGTGTGTGCGTGCGTGCGTGTCTCACCGCCGTGCACTGTCTGAGGAGGCAGGACTGCTTCATGCGGCCGGGCCCTCCGAACTTCTTCATGTCCTTGCAGAAGTGACACTCTCCGCACTCGGTCCTCATGCAGGCCTGGCAGCGCCGGCACCGCGTCCGCCTGCGCCTCGCCCCCCCGCCAGCCCCCCCGCCCAGCGCCTTACTGCCCGACATCACCCAACAAGTCAGCTGCAGACACAGAGACAACATGCACGCAGACATTAACACACGTGGGTCCGCGTTTGTTAGGGGTCGACCGATATTTGGAGCCGATATGCATTTGCAATAACAATGAAAATATTTCAGTCAAAACTTTGAATTTTGAACTAAATTAAACACAAAACTCTGTTAAAATGTTTTCTGCAAATAAGTCCCCTGCAACATTTTTCATAAAGTTCCGTGAAAATTTAAATAAAAAGTGAATAAATACAAACAGCTCCCCGAGGTTTTACGGTGTAAAACTTCCTCCCAGACTTTCTCTGCAGGTACTGCAGACTGTCTTACCTGGTGCTAGTTGAGAAAAATTTGCACACTTTTTCATTAATTAATTTTATTGGCGCTCATTAAAATGAAACGCCGATACAGATAATCAGCAGAAGTATCAGTCCCGATAATCGCCCAGGCCGATGATCTGTCGACCCTTAGCGTTTGTGTCTTTGGATCTGAGATGAATCATGACGCCGTAATAAAAGTGAAAACATGCTGCTGCTGCCGGGAGGAAGCTGACCGACTCCACGGCCTGAACGGGAGCCGCTTCCTCGTCTGGCTGCCATCTTTCTTTGGGTAAAGGGCTGCGATGATGATGATGATCAGTCAGTTTTTGGAATATTGATGAAATCCACTTTGATAAACGGACTCATTGTAACCAAAGTATTTTTAAAGCTGCACTGTGTTTTCTGTCTCAGTAAACTGAACATCTTTGAGAAACTCATTTTTCATTTAAGTCTAACATTAAAAAAAAAAACACTAGGTATGATTACAATTAATCGATGATCAATTAATCAGTTGTTAAGAATTTAATCGAACATGCAAAATTTAATCAATTAATCGCTAGGCTATAAAACGCTGTCAAAATATATGTAATATGTTGCTGCGAGCTTTGACTGAAGATAAAATGCTAATTTTTAAGGTATTTATATATATTGCAACACATTAAAAATTGAAATAATACTGCAACATGACTAAAGAATAATGATAATATTGTACCCATTGTGCACAAGCTGCAACCCAGTCCATATATTTCCATTCAGTATTTATTTATCTGTCGTGTTTGTGCAGTTTACAGAACATGTGACTGGTATATTAATGTTTTATTTTCATTTCAGTGTTGGTCATTGGTGCTTTTCAGCCTTGTAGTTTTTCTGTTGTGTTCCTGTAAGGTGTCCTTAAGCGCTCTGAAAGGCACCCACAAATAAAATGTATTATTATTATTATATTGTTATATGATATTTAGATAAACATATTTTTTCCCCAGTAGTCTGACCTATTCTTTACTTTAATTTCATCAGTTTTGTTGTCCTTATTTTAGCTGTGAGTCTGTTTCTGTGTCAAAACACGAGAGCAATAATTAAAACCAGAGTCAGTTCCTTATATGAGTGTGTTCACATACTGAGCCAATAAATCTGATTCTGTGTATTTGTGCAGGTGTAACATTGGATGTCTCCTCTGATCAATAAAACATTATTTTATATCATCTGTCACTGACTGTAAATTCAACATGCTGGATAAGGAGTATACAAACATTTACATACATGTATTATAATAAAGTCCATATATATATACATCCATATTAATTTGCAGTATTTGTGTAGTTTACAACCTACAGAACATGTGACTTGTATATTTAGTTTTATTTCCAGGTCAATGTTATTTTTCAGCTGCTATTTTTTATACAATATTGAGATAAATATATCATTTTTTATATACGTGTGTCCATAATAATCCTGTCTTGTCCTTGTTTCAGCTGTAAGTCTTTTTCTCTAATTTTTTAGCAATTTTATAGAAAACATTTTGAAGGTTTTGTTAGTTTTTTAAAAAAATTTTGTCATGATTTTTTTTATTCTTTGAAAATATTCTGGCGATTTTTTGAGAAAATATTTTGATAACATTTTTACTTTCACAGGAAATTTTGGGCGATTTTTTCTCTTAAATTGTGGGTGATTTTGTAAGAAAACATTTAGGTGAGTTTTTTTTTCTTTAATTTATTTAGTGATTTTTTTGTTAAAATTTCCTGGCAATTTTTTTACAGTGAATATTTAAATCTTTTTTACATTATTATTAAAATCATTATTTCATTTTCTTCTTATTTATATTTGCAGAAAACATTATGTTGTGTCCATAATAATCCTGTTCCAACTGCATGTGTTTCTGTGTCAGAACACGAGCATAAAAAACAGTGTGTGTGTGTGTGCGTGTGTGTGTGTTCACATAAATCTGATTTTCTGTGTAATTATGTGTGTCCTCGTGCAGCTGCAACACCTGGACGCCCGCTCTGATGATCGATAAAACATTATTTCATGTTATCTGGTCAAACACCTCTCAGCAGCTAGCAGAAGTTAGCAGCCAACAATAATGAAGATGCGCATCTGGCTCCACTTGCGAGATTAGCCGCTAACGGCTAACAGCGTTAGCGCGTCACAGTAACATACATTTAATGAGCGCGAGACAGCGCAGAAACACCTGTAATCGTGTGTGCGGGTCAGGTGTGTTGTTAATTAAACATCACATCATGTGAAATGACTCTATCCGTCCCCATCCCCCCGGGAGCTGAGGTGTTACGGTGGCTAACATGTTAGCAGCGTGCTAGCTGCAGTATGCTTCCTCTTTCATTATCTGTCCGCCTCGGCGGAGCCTCGCAGCGGGCACACGGAGCTCCGTGGACCGGCCTCGCGCACACAAACACGCCCGCAGACACTCACCTCTTCGGTTCAGGTCGCATACTCCTCGGTTTCTCATTAGAAATAATATTAGCCAACAGTTAGCCAACGTTAGCTCCAGCGCAGCTAGCCGTCCGCTTCCTTGTTTCTTTCTTTCCGCCAGGCTGCTGCTTCTCCCGGGCTGCTTCACACGCGTCCCATCGGTGTTAGCCTCCAGTGTTCCGGGCTAGCTCCCGGGCTAGCCTCACTACCGGACCCGCTGAGGGGCTAAATGTCTCCAAACTGATCGATATATCGATAAAGTGAAGGGTGCAGTGCTGCTGCTGCCTGAACCGAGCCCATTCACTCCCCCCTCCTCCCTCTCTCTCTCTCTCTCTCTGCCCCCCCACCCCCCCCCTTAATTTTCAATTTCATTTTTTTCAGTTTCAATATGCTTTATTGGCAGGAATAGCCGGTGAACAATGTTGTCAAAACATTAATAATAACACAATTCGTTAAGGGACTGTTTGTTATTTATGAGAGGACAGGGGGTGTAAAAGGGGGGCATGTCATTTATTTTTTAGGCCCTGTGGAGATACTTGTGTGTTTTATTTTGACTAAAGGGGAGAGGTGTTCAACTTCAAATGCCCTCCAAACCTGTGGGTGCATAAGTTTGGAAGGCATATTTTCTTTAAAAAAAATCTTGAATTATTTTTGGTGATTTTTTTTTTTAAAGAAAACATTTAAGCAATTACATCTTGATTTTTTAAATACAATTTAAAGGAAACTTTATGGCTTTTTGGAAATCTTTAAACAGTTTGGCAATTTATTTTTTCTTTAAATTGTTTATGTCATTTTTAAAGAAAAAATCCAGTGATTTTGTTTTTCTTTATGAAAGGTTTTGGTCATTTTTTAAAAGAAAACATTTTAAAGCATTTTTTAATTTTTGGTATTTCATGTTTTGTTTTTTTTTCTTCAAACAGTTTAGGGATTTGTTTCTTGAAAAAATTAAGCAGTGTTTAAAAAAAAAAAATTCAGGAATTTTTTTTAGTGATTTTTAAACAAAATATTTTGGCTTTTATTTTAGGGGGAGTTTGATGATTTTAAATTCTTTTTTCTTGAAAAGTTTTTGAAAACCTTTAAAGGAAACATTTACGCTTTTTGTCTTTAAAACATTTTGGTGACTTTTTATTTTTGGCGATTTTTAGAGAAAAGATTTTGGGCGATTTCTCTCAAGTTTATGGTGATTTTTAATTAAAATATAACAGGGATTTTTTTTTTTTTGGTCTATTTTTAAAGAAAACATTTGTAGATTTTTTTTCTTGAAAAGATTCTGGTGACTTTTTAAGGAAACATTTTGGCGATTTTTTTCTTTAAAAGATTATGGTGACTCTTTTTTGACAATATTTTGTTTCTTGGGAAAAAAAATGGCAATTTTAAAGAAAACATTTTGGTGATTTTTTTTATCTCATGAAAAGTTCCTGGTGATTTTTAAAGAAAACATAGAAAATAGAAAAAGAAAAAAAAGTAGTGATTTTTTTCTTTACACATTTTTTCGTGATTATTTTAAAATCAACATTTTGGCAGTTGTTTTTAAAAGAATTATTTATTTTTTGAAGGCTTTCTGCAATTTTTCAAGATAACAGTTTGGTAATATTTTTTTAAATGGGGATTTTTAAAGTAACATTTTTTCGGGGGGGGGTATTAAAAATTGTGGCAATTTTAAAGAAAACATTATTAAAAAAAGTAATCAGAATCAGGTTGTATTGCCAAATACATTCACACATATAATTAACAAAGACTACAAGTAGTAACTAGTTATAGTGAGACTTTTTTTTTTTTTTTGAAATAGAAGCAATATATAAATTTAAAATGAAAAACAGAGTATAAAGACCACACAATGTACTTAAAATTAACAGGAAAACATTCGTTTTTGGGTTTTTTTTAAATAAGTTTTTGGCCTCTCCTCCTCCCTCCTTTGATAAACAACGAACAGTGTAAATAACGAACAGTCCCTAACCCCCTCCCTCTTCTGCCTAATGACGAACAGTCCCTAACCCCCTCCCTCCTGTTAGCTGACGGTTAGCCCAGCCCGGTGCTTCTCTCTCGGTGTGATTAGTTGAGACGCACCGGCTCCGCCGACATAACGGTGCCGTTAGGACTGAACCGACTCTCCGCCAGACTCTCAGCCGGCCCGGACACCCCGACACCCCGCAGGGACCCACCGTACAGCGTCCGTAGATCAACCGCTGAAGATGATTAAGCTCTTTTCCCTGAAGCAGCAGAAGAAAGACGAGGAATCTGCCGGAGGAAACAGAGCAGGAGCCGGGGGCAAGAAGGCGAGCGCGGCCCAGCTCCGGATACAGAAAGGTGGGCGAGTTAACGGCACCGAGAGCCGGTCAGCGGAGCCCGGTTACCGACAGACCACCGGGAGACACCGACCCCACCTCAGAGACACAAACACTCTCAGTTTTATTATTAAACTCACACAGGCTAACAGCTAGCAGGCTAACTGAAGCTAACGGCTGCTAGCTGCCTGCTGCTACATCCGAAAACAAAACCCCAGTCAGAAGCTAACCTGTTAGCACACAGCTAACGGCTATTAGCACACGGCGAAAGACTGTTAGCGTTAGCGTAAATGCGTTAGCACGCAGCTAAATACGTTAGCACGCAGCTAAATACGTTAGCGCGCAGCTTAAGACTGTTAGCACGCGGCTAACTGATAAAAACACATAAAGCAGATGTTGGGAGCTGACTGACTGAGCGGCTCGCACCTGGAGGGTTAATTTTAGGCTCACAGCAGGTAGCTTTAGCCGGCTAACCGCCGTGTCAGCTCAAACTTGTTCACGTTTGCTCAGATTTAAGTGGAGTCACTTTAACTGGCAGCTAACCAGCTAACCAGTGTCAGCTAACTGGTGTTTCTCATTCCACCTTCAACATTTCTCATTAAAGGCACAGTTCGGAGTTTTTTGGGGTCGTCTAAGTTTCTGATCCTCTGTCAGTTTGGAGAAGCAGACAGGAGGACTGACACTGGAGGTCAGTGGTGTCCCCCTGTGGACGGGGACAGACACAGGGGCGTCACAGTGGGGGGACAGTGAGACTGAGGACTGAGGGCCCCAACACAGAGCCGTTGGGCTGACGTTTTTCTGTCACGTAGCCTCACACGCTGATAGCGGTAAATTTGCTTCGCTGCCACAATACACGCACACACAGGCTCGTTTTATCGTATTGTCTCTTCGGGAGAATCTTATGAGTCAAAACAAGTTCGATTGGACCAATTATTAGAGAGAAATCATGAAAAACTACTAAGAGACACGGTGTCCAGACTACAGTGGACACTCACTGACAGAAAAAGGAGAATTATTGCGTCAGTGCGACTAAAACTGGACGCTTTGAAATACACGTAAACATGATCGCCGCACTGAAATCAGACTAAAGTGAATTTCTGGAAGTCGGACTAACACCCAGATAATTGGACAGGAAGTGGATTTCCTCCGTCGTGTAAACACCTCAGTCAGACTTTGACTGGATGGCGTTCTGAGCGTGCTCAGAGTCGCCGCGCCGGCCTCCCTCGGTGGTTAGGGACTGTTTGTTATTTATGTGGAGGATCAGGCTGCTGCAAAATGGGTCAGGCTTTAAAAATGTAATCAATGAGGAGGAACTTGTGTTTCTAAAAAATTTAAATTAATTTCAGGTAGTGTGTGCCTGAGGCCTCTCCTGTGAATAAAGGAAAAATGCCCTAAAATAATCCAGAAAATTAAACTTAATTAAATATTCTAATAATTCTGTAAAATAATTTTAAATATACAATCACTGACATTTTTTTTAAGCTTTTTCAAAAATAATTTTCTAAATCTACCGATTGCATAAAAGTGACGTCGATGCAGGTTTTAAAGGGTTAAGACGGTGATGGTGGATGACGGGCTGGGGTTGAGGGGTGTGTGGGCTCAGATTAGGGTCAGAGGGACCCGAGTGTGTCCGATTTTTTTGTCTGAGACGTCTGAGAATTGAGCGGATGTCCCCTGCTGAATGAAGACGTCCGCTGTGTCTCTGTTTGTGTCTCAGACATCAATGAGTTGAACCTGCCAAAGACGTGTGAGATCAACTTCCCCGATGACGATGACCTCCTCAACTTCAGACTCATCATCTACCCAGACGAGGTGTGTGTGTGTGTGTGTGTGTGTGTGTGTGTGTGTGTGTGTGTGTGTGTGTGTGTGTGTGTGTGTGTGTGTTCGTTCACTT
This sequence comes from Plectropomus leopardus, assembly GCF_026936395.1. Lineage (NCBI taxonomy): Eukaryota > Metazoa > Chordata > Actinopteri > Perciformes > Serranidae > Plectropomus > Plectropomus leopardus. The sequence continues at coordinate 30,865,145 of NC_142193.1, forward strand.
CCTGTCCAGGAAACACACTATTCCTGCAGAAAAAAAACACATTTCAGTGAAGTTTTATCAGGATTATAAGATGTGTGTTTTTCTCGCAGGGTTTTTACAAAGGAGGGAAATTTGTCTTCAGCTTTAAGGTGAGAGACACCTGTCCCCCACTGTGTCCTCTGTCCTCTCTTCATGTTTAAGTCTTACAGCAGGCGAGTTTCCATTAACCCTCAAATTGAAATTGCGAATATAATTGCGCCTATTGGAAACACGTCAATTTCGATAAAACTCCCATTTATCGATAAAAAGTTTTCCTGCTGCCATGAGGCGGTATTTCAGGCGATTGTAAAAGTCATATTTGTCCAAACTGCAGCGGAAACACTTTTTCGTCTTTTCTAGGTCACATGATGCCGTGGCTACGTGCTTGTCGGTCGCTTTTCCATCATCGCTACATAACACGCCTACGTGGCCTTGGATTGGAAATAATGACGGCTGGTTTGGTGGCTGCAATAGAAATAAAGCTGCTAATGTTTTGAACATCCATCGCCATGGTTACTGGGATGTTATCACCAGAGTCGCAGAACATCAGTCGGTGGAAACACGTTCAGCTCCACACTGAGTTTAACCCACGTTACTAAATATCAGTTCAGTTTTGTACAAATCTGAGATTGATTTCCATCACAGATTTGCACAAAACTTAAGTGATATTTTCAAAATTTCTATTAAATTCAATTGCGAGATGACTGCGTTTCCATCGAGTGATATTATACCGGCGTATTTTGTATTTCGCAATTTCAGTTTGTGCAATTTGAGGGTTAATGGAAACCCGCCTAGTGCGTCCTCGGCAGAATCGGTGATGGTTTGTGGGTGTGTTTGTGTCTCAGGTAGGACAGGGTTACCCCCACGACCCTCCCAAGGTAAAGTGCGACACGATGGTGTATCACCCCAACATCGACCTGGAAGGAAACGTCTGCCTAAATATCTTAAGGTCTGTGCACACCTTCACAAACATCCTAAAGTCTTATTTATTTTCAGAAAGATCACACAAAAGAAAGAAATATCACACAAACTGTGAAATATTAGTGAAAGGTGACGAGGAAATGACCTGAAAATTAGCTGGATGGATTATGACATGTTATCACAGAACGGGGAAAAATGCACAGCAAACTAACTGATAATCGTAATTTTAATATCGATTCTAATCACATCCGACTCAATGACACTGAGTCAGATAAGAAGCTGATGCTTCTTTTGGAGCACTTCTTAAAGTCTCCGGCTTGATGCCAGTCCACCTTAAGGCCACCTTAAACCTGCATATAAAGCATGCAGCACCTGTCCTGTCCTAATGTGTTTTTAACCATTTTGTTGTTGATCTCCACAGAGAGGACTGGAAGCCCGTGTTGACAATAAACTCCATCATCTACGGTCTACAGTATCTATTTCTAGTGAGTTCAACACGCTCACACCTGCAAACACACACCTGCACATACACACACCTGCAAACAAACACCTGCACATACACACACCTGCAAACACACACATGCAGACACACACCTGCAAATACACACTTTAACACTTGTACAAGAAACACAGCAGAGTGCAGTAAAGTAACAGCAGAGTGCAGTAAAGTAACAGTAGAGTGCAGTAAAATGATTAAATGAACAGCACTGAATAATCCTGTAACCCCCCCCCCCGTAGGAGCCGAACCCGGAGGACCCGTTGAACAAGGAGGCGGCGGAGGTCCTACAGATGAACCGGCGGCTGTTTGAGCAGAACGTGCACCGCTCTCTGCGGGGGGGCTACGTGGGCTCCATCTACTTCGAGAGGTGTCTTAAATAACTCGGCGTCCCATGATCCTCCCCCGCCCCTCCCTCTACACTCCTCACCTCCCCCCTCTGCCTCACCCCTCCTCCCCCTCCTCGGTCCTGCTCGTTGGCAGAGGCAGGAGCTGCGGCGACAGAAAGCAGCACGCCACAAGACGCTTTTCTGTTTTAAAACAAAAGAAGAAACGCCACCTCCCTCCCCTCCTCCCCCCCTGCCCTCCTCCCTTCGTCTCCCCCTCTTCCTCCCCTTATTTCTCTGTTTTACTTCCAAGACGCAACATTGAACCGTTTACACGCCACAGGGGGCGACGCCGACACACAACATGCACCAGAACTGGACTCAAAAAGTTGGCCGACAGCGAGCGGCGGCCGAGGGGGGGAGGGGGGAGGAGGGGGGAGGCAGGGGGTCAGTGAATGTTGCTCGGGTGAGTCAATGATAATGATGATGATGATGATGATGATGATACCCACATGATTTTCTTTTATTTTGTATTTTGTGTGTGAGGAGACCTGCATCAGACTGGTGGTCAGAAGGACACGCCCCCCACCACCACGCTGCCGCTGGTTTCGTTTTTTACACGGCAGCAAACTCCAAACTCACCTCGCCAATAGTTTCATCAGTTTCTCCTGATGCAGCAGGACGCCACAATGGGGGGAGGGGCTTCTAACCACAATGGGTGGGGCTTTGAGTCTCAATATTTCGGGTTCAAAGAGCAGATGCGCCTTAATAAGTCCCTCAAATAAAGATAGCAACCATTTTTAGTCAGCTGCTGGAGGTGTGATGATGTCAGCCTGAGGGGAGGAGCTTCTGAATTAGGGTGGGAGGGGCTTGTTGCTATTGTGGAAAAAGGTGCGCCTTAAAAAAAATCTAAAAACAAGAGGGTGATGTCATGGTGTCTGTGTGGGAGGGGCTTGTTAGGCCCAATAGGAGCATCTTAAAAATGACGTGTCAGTCTGCAGGTGGTCACATGACTGCAGGTGTGAGACGAGTCAGTCTGGAGTTTGCTGCTGAATCACACAAACATGAACACACACACACACACACACACACACACACACACACTCAGTGTCAGGGGCGGATCGTCGTGTCTGGTGGGCGGGGCTGTGGGGGGTAATGTTAGTTTAAAAGAAGGGGTGGGCAGGGTTTATGGGGAGGGGGAGGGGTTTGGTTTTCATTGTGGGCGGGGCTTAAATGTTAGGATTCTATTGTGTATATTGAAACCCCGGCTGTTCACATTGACTGCAATATGATTTATGTTAAATAAAATATGAACTTGAACGATTGTAACCGTGGTGACGTCTGTCTGACACGAAAACATCAAAACGTGTCTGTCGCATGAGTTTACGACACGCTGGAGTTTATAAATGTCCATCGGGGGACATCTTTAATAATTAACCCAAAAATTATTTTTAATTTTTCAACAGTACACCGAAGGAGACGAGGCATTAGAGCACGGACACTCACCTGGCTTTAACTGAGGGCCACAGAAGGCCAGGGGCCAATCACAGTGGCCCCATGCATGTTTCAAGGATTTTAGGACATTTCTATGATTTAGGGACATTTTGAGGATTTTAGGACACTTTTAGGATTTAAGGACATTCAAACTTCATTCAGAGTTTTTTTTTTGTCGCTGCTAAAAAGCCTGCAGATTAAACAACCACAGAGCGAATGGGACAAAGGCCCAGCGTCAGGAAGAAGAAAAGACTAATAAATCTGATTATTACACATAAATTATTACACATAAATTAGCAGTTGGTGTTGTTATAAATATACATTTAATATAATATTAAATATCCTTAAAACATGTCCCTTGCTGATAAATATAACCAGCGGGAGGCGCTACACTACAGCCAGCAACCACACTGACCGAGCAAGATTATCTTTATAAACATTTTTTTCTAACTGCAGGAAAAACTTTTTTCAACAAGTATTAACAATATTATGAAAAAGCTGTTAAATTTAAATCATTTAAATAAATTCAAAAAAGCATTGTGTCATGAACTGCAAAAATACAAATATTTTCTTTTTCAAACTGAATTTTAAAAAAACACCTGATAAAACTGCAGAATTAAATAAAATGATCTTGCACATAAATATTTAATATTTAATGGATTGAAGGTTAAAGGAAAATGTAGTTTTTATTTCTTTTCAGTCCACAACCATTAAATCGAGGCGCAAACATCTGTGACGTTTGTCTTTATTTTTATTATTGCTGTTTTTGTTACAGATTTGCTCATACAGGTGAGACATCAGCGAATCATCACCACTGGCTGACAGGTGAGGGGGCGGAGTCAACTCCACTGTTATTAAAAGTGACATTAAATACAAAGTCAACCCTAAAATAAATGTCTGTTATTATGATGACAATTTTTGTGTTTTATGAGTTTTAAAGATTTATTATTACACAAAGTTCACTCTGTTATATGTATACTTTTCTTTATTTAGTTATTGATTATAGATATTTTGATTTGTTTTACGATTAAACTCTTTGTAACGATAAACTAAGTAAACATTTGTTTTGTCACAGCGATGCAGCGCCATTTGTTTCCTCGTCTGTGAAACTGGAACCTGTTTGGTCTCCGCTCAGATTCAGTTTCTGTCCCGCTGGACATCTCCACGTCCTCCAACATCCGTCTCTGTCCACTCTATTATTCTCAGATGTGGACCCCCGTGTCTCGGCCTGTGTCCCCCTCTGGTCCCGTCCTTGGTCCCTCATGCCAGTTGGTGCTGTGTGGTCATGAGGACGAGGGGGACCTCTTTGTCTCCCGTCCCCAGCAGAGGAAACATCCTCTCGGTGAACTCGGAGGATCCGGTGAAGCTGTAGATCTCTGAGCCCGACTTGACGTTATAAAAGGACACCTGACCCTCCTCCACGTCCAGGAAGACGCCCACCTGACGCAGCTTTGCAGGAGTCTTCACCTGCACAGCCCGACACAGATTTATTACTGTTCCTCTGGATGTCGACTAAAGTCAGACGACAAGGAAACCTGAGTTTCACGTTTGTTTACATCGAAAATATTTGCAGGAAAACTGAAGAATAGTTTTGATTCTGAACCTTAAACAGCAGAATTATGTACCTGTGAGCTACAGAAGACCATTCATGCCAGAAAAAGAAAAAAAATTAAATCTTATAAACATTCAAAGTCATATATTTGGGGGGAAAAAAATTATTAAAGTTACATATGTTAACGTTTAATTTAGAAATGTTTCAGTAGTTCAACATTATGCCTTTTTCTGTGACTAATTTTAAGTGATTAAAGTGAATGAATGAATTATCACTTTTAATTAAAATTATAAGATACAAAGTCTATATGAACTTTAAAGTCACAATTACACAAGTCAAAAAGTCCAATTTCAAGATAAATGTAATTTTTCAATTTCAATTTTTAAGTCAAAGACATATAAATAAATATATATTTAGTAAAAGTAAAAATGATTAGACGCAACTTTCTGATTATATAAGGTAAGGTAAGGTTAACGTAAGGTAATGTAATGTAAAGGTAACATAACATAAGGTATAATAAGGTAACGTAAGGTGAGCTAACGTAACGTAACATAATGTAACATAAGGTAAGGTAAGGTCACGTGACATAAGGTAAGATAAGGTAACGTAACGTGGCGTAACGTGGTGTAACGTAACGTAATGTAAGATACGTAATGTAAAGTACAGTCACGTAACGTAACATAACGTGATGTAAGGTAAAGTAAGGTACGGTCACGTTACGTAACAAACCTTAATATGACATATAAATAAAAAAAAAATATATATATATATAAACTATTTAATATAAAGCGTGTGTACCTTGGTGAGGGGGGGTGTGGTGAGCGCTCTCATCTGGCTGCCGCTCCACCAGATGGCGTAGTATCCGTTAGAGGGACTCATGTCAAACAGGCCTTTCCTGGGCGCTGACTCAGTGACCACGCCCAGTTTCCAGTCCTTACTCTCACCGACAGACACCTGCCACAGGTACACACACAGGACATCGGTGGACACAAATGGACACAGGTGGACACAGAGGACATAAGTGGACACAGATGGACACAGAGGACACAAGTGGTCACAGAGAACAGTGGATCTGGACCAGTGTTCCCAGTTGCCCGGCTCACCTCCCAGTAGTGGCGTCCGGTGCTGAAGCTCTCCTTGGCGAGGACGCAGGACCAGACGTCGAAGCGCTGCTGGCTGTTTCTGTAGAACTGCAGCTTCTCGCCACGCTTCAGCTGCTTCCTGTCCTCAGACAGGATGAGGAACGGGTACGCCGTCACCGGGTTCAACGTCACGTCCTCTGGAGACAACGGGGACATGCTAATTATAATTAATCATTAATAATAATCTACAATAATAAATTGTCAATAGTAATAATTTATAATCAGAGCCTCAGTTATAAATCTTCTTTAATAAGGCTCTATAGTAAGAATCTATATAATAATGTAAAAACAATCTATAGTTATAATCCATAGTAATAATCTGTAGTTAAATATATAGCAAGAATCTATAGTAAAAATTAATCTATTATAAAAGTCTATCCTAATGAATAATCTATAGTAATAGAAATAGTCTGATAAATAATCTACATAACAACCTATAGCTAAAATCTATAACAAATTGTGTATAGTAAAAATCTATAATGACAATTTGTAAAAACAAACTATAGTTATAATCTATAATGAGTAATTCATAATAATAAAAGTATACAATAATGAAAACCCAGTGAAACACTCACCCGTGTAGACTCGAGCCTTTTTGTGTCCTGTTAATGACATCAAGCTGATTAAAATTTCAGACTGTTCACATATAAAAACATACATATAAAATGTTTATATATTAAACATTACACAACATTATTGACTGAAGGACGTGCCTGAGACCGGCTTCATCTTCTTCATGTCTGAGGGGAGACAGGAAACCACAGTCAGTCATTCTTTCACATTAAAAGCCCTCGCTGCTGCAGACACACTGATCATATTGATCAGTCTGTGAGCAGTCAGCTGGTCCAGAGTCAGATGTGTTTATAACAGAGCTGCAGATACAGAATGAAGCAGCGCTGCTGTCATGTGACAGCTCATCAGTCACCTCTCAGAGACCACTGACTCTTCCTCAGGCTGGCCGTGCTTCCTCTCAGACTGAGCATGCTCTCTGCCACCATCAGGTCACCTGACGACACTGAAACACAACACACCAGGTCAGTACCGCAGCAAGGTCAGTACTGCAGTGAAGTCAGTACCACAGCGAGGTCAGTGCCGCAGCAAAGTCAGTACCGCAGCAAAGTCATTACCACAGCGAGGTCAGTGCCGCAGCAAAGTCAGTACCACAGCAAGGTCAGTGCCGCAGTAAAGTCAGTACCACAGCAAGGTCAGTGCCGCAGCAAAGTCAGTACCGCAGCAAGTCAGTACCACAGCGAGGTCAGTGCCGCAGCAAAGTCAGTACCACAGCAAAGTCAGTACCACAGCAAGGTCAGTGCAGCAGCAAAGTCAGTACCACAGCAAAGTCAGTACCACAGCAAAGTCATTACCACAGCGAGGTCAGTGCCGCAGCAAAGTCAGTACCACAGCGAGGTCAGTGCCGCAGTAAAGTCAGTACCACAGCAAGGTCAGTGCCGCAGCAAAGTCAGTACCGCAGCAAGTCAGTACCACAGCGAGGTCAGTGCCGCAGCAAAGTCAGTACCACAGCAAAGTCAGTACCACAGCAAGGTCAGTGCAGCAGCAAAGTCAGTACCACAGCAAAGTCAGTACCACAGCAAAGTCATTACCACAGCGAGGTCAGTGCCGCAGCAAAGTCAGTACCACAGCGAGGTCAGTGCCGCAGTAGAGTCAGTACCACAGAAAGTCAGTACCACAGTGAGGTCAGTGCCGCAGCAAAGTCAGTACCGCAGCAAAGTCAGTACCACAGCAAGGTCAGTGCCGCAGCAAAGTCAGTGCCGCAGCAAAGTCAGTACTACAGCAAGGTCAGTGCCGCAGCGAAGTCAGCACCACAGCAAAGTCATAACCACAGCGAGGTCAGTGCCGCAGCAAAGTCAGCACTGCAGTGATGTCAGTGTCGCAACTAGGTCAGTACCACAGTGACATCAGTGCCGCAGCAAGGTAGGTACAGCAGCGTGGTCAGTGCAGCAGAGAGATCTAAGACGCAGCGAGGTCAGTTGGTACAGCAGCGAGATCGGTGCAGCAGCAAGATGACGTGTTTTTGAGAGAGAACTACTGTTTCTGTGAGTTATTGATAATTTCAGGATGCTGCTTTGTCACTTTTAACTTTTGAAATTTTGACATTTTTTCCGCAGGCTAAGCTAACCAAAAGCCGCCACATCAGTATCACCAATAATAAGCTGACAGATGGATTTCGGACATCTTTAGTACCTTCGGGTCAAACTCACATATTTGGGTTATTATCCTAATAAAATTATTTATAGATATCATAAATGGTGTGCTGCATTCACATTTTCTGAATGAATTAATATTCAGTGGGCGAATGGAAAGCTTTTCAGGGCCGGATGTGGCCCGCGGGCCGTCAGTTGATTTAGTGTGTCTGTGAGACGGGGAGACAAACCGGGCGTCTTTGATTCATCAGTCACATATTGAACTGTGTGTGCATGTGTGTGACCCACCGGACCCCCTGGACCCCCGGGGTTGGATCTCCACCATCCTAATGTCGTCCATCTTGTCCTTGACCTCAGACAGAGAGCTCTTCACGTCCCCTAGCTGGAAGTGCAGCGAGAACTCGGAGTCCTCGTCCACCTCGTCCTGCTGCTCCTCCTCCAGAGGAGCTGTGGCCTCCTCGAAACTCTGAGGAGGAGACCGAGAGGGGGGAGAGAGGGTGAGCAGACAGACTCGTCATCCCCCACCAGGTGATGGTCCATGATGAGGACCCGTCTCACCTGCAGGAAGCCGATGTGGTCCTGACTGATGGCCTGGACCTCAAGCGTGGCTCTCCTGTCCATCAGCTGGCTAAGCTCCGTCTCCAGACGGCTCACCAGCCCCTCCCCCTTCGACATCACGGCATCCAGCTGGTTCTGGATCCCACCCACCACCTGAGACCGGATCCTGTCCAACGCGGCGGACACTTCGTCCAGAAGGCGTTCCACCTCGCCGCGCTCGCCGTCTGCATAGCTCTGAGAATCAAAACGATTATTGTTATTAAATCTTTTATCATCTGAGGGAGTTTAACATGATGCTAAATTCCAGGAGGAAACTCAACAGCGTGAACAGATGGAGAGCTGAAATAGTTAAACAGATGAAAGTTGTGGATGAAGGAAGAGTTTTGTCCCCCAACAGTCTGATTTATCCATGTTTTAAATAAAGAGCTAAAGATGACGATATCTGCTGTGCAGCAGTTTGTCGGGGCGTTTTTAGCAGCAGATGATTTGGAAGAAAATGAACAGCTCAGGCTCAAACTCCCAACCTCAGGCCACCATCAGGACTGCTGTTTTGTGTTTGCAGCGGAGGAAGTTCAGAATGAGACTGGACCGATGTGCAAAGTTTGGTTTACTTTTAAGCATGGGAAGATACATTTCCACTGAAGAATAATGAAAACACTGAGGAAAAGAATAAAAAGAGGAGGAACGTCACCTTGACTCCCTCCAGCCTCCTCTTGAGCCCCGTCACATGGATCTCCTTCTCTTTGATCCGGTTCAGGATCTCCTGCTCCGTCCTCGCCACTTGTTTCTGAACACACAGGTGAAAAAAGAAAAACACTCGCTCACCGAGTCTCTTCATCCACGTCTTTAATAAACCCATGCTGCGTGTCTCTACCTGTTTGCCGAGTCTCTCCGTCTGCACCGAGACGGTTTTGTGAGTCCGATGTTCCTCCAGGACGCAGATGGCACAGATGCAGCGCTGACATGTCCGACAGTAAACCTGCACAGGTGAACACATGAGCAGCTGTAACATCGTTTCATCAGGTGGATTTCCCCTTTTTTCTCTCCTCTTTTTTAAAACAAATTTTTAGGTCATTTTCTTGTCACAATTTCCCACAAATTTCTTGCAATTTGTGAGCATTTCTTGCCAAGTTGGTCAATGCCACTATTCCTGTCGATCCAGGTTTTAAAGGGTTAAACTGAAAAAGAGCCAACAGCAACGTCGAAAGAGGCAGGTCTGTTCTGAGCTCCATCTCAGGAGGAAAAAACACACTGATGTTCTCACTATGACGTTTAACCCCTTAGGGACTGTTTGTTATTAATCCTTAGGGAGTGTTTGTTGTATATTACGCTCTTTTCATTCTTCATTTTTTGATTTTTTTTGTCTGTGTTGATGCATGTGTCCTAAATGTAGTCCAGATTGTGTATTTGAGTGTAATCAGTGAATTTGCAGCTCAGCTCCTACAATAAGTCTAAAATACACTGTGGAAACTAAATAGTTACATTCAGACTGTTCAGGTCCAAAAATGCTCCATTGAAACCCATTCAAACTGACATTTTTGATCCCACAGCCATCAGAGCAGAAAAACAGGACCTGTATTATTTCTGGGTGTCATTCTGGGCTTTTGACTCTGAATTTGTCATTTTGACTATTTTCCACCTGATGAGGTCATTTTGACCATATTTGGCATTTGGAGGAAATACATGCTATTTCCACTAGGTGACCTGTCACAGTCAATGTAGCTGCTGATCACTGACATATCCCAGACTGTCAGCAGCTACACTCACACACTGACATATCCCAGACTGTCAGCAGCTACTCACACACTGAGCATGGAGGAGACTGAAAATGATGATCTTTTTGCTTTTATTGTTTTCTTCTAAAAACATGATGTTATCATCATGTCAATCAGCTTCAGAAACGTCATCAGATTTCTGTTTCTTTTAGAATCGGTTCATATTTCTCGTCAGCTCGCTCAGAGACAGGAAGCTGCAGTCAGAGTGTGTTTCTGCTCACCTCCAGCAGGCGGCGGTGTGTCTGGCAGGTGCGACCCCTGAGGGCCTCCAAGGGGTCCATCAGTGGGTGTTTGGCATAGAAGGGCGTGGTCTGGTGCGGCTGCACGTGCTCAGTGCAGTAGGAGGCGGTGCAGGTGAGACAGGAGCTGACGGCGGGCTTTTTAACGCCCGTGCACACGTCACACCACACCACCTCCTCACTGGACGCCGTCACAAATGGGTTAGTGCCGCCGCCATCTGCAGCGTTCATTGCCACAGCGCCCGTCATCTCCAGCGGTCCGTCCCTGACCGGTAACCCTGCAGCGCCATAACGAGCCACTTTGTATTTGTCTGCGATGAGAGCGAAGACTTTGTTGACGCTGAGCTGAGGACGTTCATCAAACTGGCGTTTACAGAGAGGACACGTGCACACGGAACTGGACGCCCAGTAACCGCCAATACATGCCTGCAAACACACCACAGAAGAAGAAGGAGGAGGACGTGAGACAGGAGTGGACATAAAAACACAAGAAGTTTCACTGAAAGAGGAACAAAAATCAGAGTTTAACTCTTTGAAACCGAGATCAGATTGTTTTGATTTCTTTCAAAAACACGCTGAAAAATGTCCTGAGCAACTTGGCGAGAAATGAAACCAAAACTGTGAGAAATTAGTCAAAGGAGACAAAGAAATGACTCCAAAATTACCTGAAAATTTATTCCTTACTAAATTAGAAATAAAACTACAGAAAAATGTCCAGAAAGCCACAACGCTGCATGGCTGCTCTGCAGCTCTGCAGGTGCTGCTTCTTCAGAGACGCCACCTAAAGTTTCAATGCACTTTGTATAACGACAAAAAAGTCTCTTCTTCTTCTTCTTCAGTGCCCAGTGACCTCTGGTGGCCCTCTGGAGGGCCCGGCCCCTCAGGTTGGATACCACTGGACTAACCTAACTGATGCAAACAAAAAGCTGCTGCACCGACTAAAGATCCACCAACAACTGACCAATCACAGACTAGACTGCATCTACCTTTACTGCACAGGTGTGTACGTGTGTGTGTGTGTGTGTGTGTGTTTTTTTTTTTTTACCTGACAGAAGTTGTGTCCACAGGGGGTGGAGACGGGCTTGTCGAACAGATCCAGGCAGATGGAGCAGGTCAGCTCCTGCTCTGAGAACAGCTCCGGAACCGCCGCCGCCTCCGCCATCGCCATGCTGCTGCGGGATGACATCACAGGATGACATTACAGGATGACATCACAGGATGACATCACAGGACACGCTTCATCACTGTTTGTCTGTATTTCTATCAGTTATTGTTTGCTTTTTAGTTATTTATTTATTTTTGATTTTGTCTTTTCTGTCTTCCGTAAGTTTCAGGTGAGCTCTGCAGGAACGTCTCTCTGATTTCTGAGGTGATTTCAGGACGTTTATTTTGGACGGACGTCAGAGACTGAATGATGTCAGCGCGTCTCACTGAAAGACAAACAAGCCGCCGTAAAGCAGCATTAAGTGTTTTTAAAGAATCTTAAAATTTAGCGCGGCTGCAGTTTGTCGTTTCTCTGTGTGAGTATTTTTATTTGAGAGGTGGAACAAACAGGTGTGATGTCACAGCATCTCACCTGTAAAATGTGACAGTGTCAGGTAGAGACGACCAGGACCAAGTCAAACTACATTCCTGCTCAAACGGCTCAACTCTGACACACAAACTGAGCTCAGGCTGAGCCAAAAATACCCAGCAGCCCACAGGTGAGTCATCCAAACACACCTGAGAGGACACACAGGAAGGAGGAAGGACAGGTGTAGAGATGGACAGGTGTGCAGAAGGACAGGTGTAAAGACAGACAGGTGTTAAGACGGACAGGTGTAGGTGCTGCTGTCTACCTGTGTGCAGGTCCCTGTGTGTCTCTGACCAGGTGATTATCAGCTGATAATCAGCTGTTCTGACCAGGTGTGAACAGGTAGAGAGTGGGCGGAGCCACCTTGATTGATGACTGCTGGAGTTTCAAGCATTGAACAAACGCTGCATTCTCTGCAGTTTTGTTTCTGATGTTCAGGTGCTGAAATAAACTCTTTTAAATGTTATTAAACTCTTGTGAATTATGAGGACGTTGAGGTTATTAGTTTGGCTTTTTATAGCCTACACATCAGGTATGATTCGTAACAATTTTTTTTTAAATCACCAAAAAACTTTCAAGAAAATAAAAATCGCCAAAATGCTTCATTTAAAAAAAAAATATATATATATATATATATATATATATATATATATATATATATATATATATATATATATATATATATATTTTTTTTTTTTTTTTTGACAAAATGTTTCCTTTAAACAAATTTTTGAAAAAATTGGTTGGTTTTCACCAAAATGCTTTCTTTGAAAATTACCCCAAATAAGTTTGAAGAAAAAGAAATTGCCAAAAAAATGTTTCCTGTGAAAATTTTCTTTTTTTAATTGCAAAAATTGTTAAAAGATAAATAAATAAAAAATAATCCAAAAAAAAGTTTTCCTCGCCTGCACGAGGACAACATGAGCAGGCGGTGTCTGTCACATCAGCCGTGTTCGAATGTGCAAACGTGTGGCTGATAAAGTGGCTGCTGGTGACCCAGTTTGTGCAGCAGAGAGGAAATATGTGAAGTATGTGTGAACAGGAACAGTGAGCGTTCGAGATGTGACGATAACGTTTCAAACACACGAAAATAAGTCTTTATGTTTCATTTCAAATCCTGCAGATTTCACACTCAAATAATCTCAACCTCCAAAAAAACCGACAGCAAACGTGCAGTCAATTACTGAGGTTTTATAAACTGGACGGAGACAAATTTGTCTTCAAATTATTTATGTGGACAGATCGACAGTGTGTTAGACTGTCAATATTAAACAGCTAAATACAAAAAAACATTTGCTGAAAACAATCAAATAAAATAATAAATAACAGCTCTGCAAACACACTGAAATGGTGTAAAAAAAAAAAAAACACCAAACACGATGACGATGAAGATGATGAAGCTCTGACGGCTGCTTTAAAGCGTGTGAAAGTACACTATAAAAATACTACATCTGCAGATAAAACGCACTAAACACAAACACCTTTTTTCCCTTTTTGACCCCGCCTGCTTCCCCCTGCAACGTCAGCAAACTTATTTTTAAACTCGATTTTAAATCATTTTAATTAATCTTTTAATCTTTGCACCTCTTGTCTGAACGTCTGTGATTGTTTTGTTTATGCTTTTTTTATGCTAATGTTTTCATCATGTAGCACTTTGAGATTTACTCAAAATATAAAGTGCATTACAATTATTATTATTATTATTATTATTATTATTATCATTATTAACTCTTTCAGACCTGAGCAGGCTGATTTCTTTTGGGAACATGAAAAAAAGAAAAGGGACAACTTTGCAAAAAAAATGACCCCCAAACAAAACTAATAAAAGAAAATTTCCTGATAATGAGGGGGGAAAAAAACATAAAAACAAAAAAGGAAATTGAATAAAAAGGGTGTTAAATTAATACATAAATATATTTCTGAAATGTAATTTTAAATATATAATGATAATAAATACACATGCCGTTCTCCTTACAATTTAAGCAGTCTAATGTTTTTCTTGCCCTCTTTTTCATGACATTTTCCTTGTAATTTTTATTTATTTATTGCTCTTTTTTGTAATTTCTTGCCAAAATGCACATTGCCTTTTTTTTCCATGAAATGAAATCAAACCCGTTTGCTCAGAAATGTGCTGAACAAATAAAGCTGTTTTGAGTCTCAGCTGCAGGTCAGAGTTCAGCCGTGATTTCGCGGTCTGAAAGTTACTCAGCAGAAATGATTTTCCTGAATCAAGCGGAGGCTCCGCACACAGAAGGTGTGGCGTGCCGCCTGTCAGAGGCTTTGTCGCGTCGGGTTATTTAAATAAAGATGTTTTCATTTTGTGACGACAGACTCTGAGATTGCAGATTTTTTTAACAACGTGTAAAAATTGAGATTCAGTGAAAAACCTCCACAAAAGTCTGATGGAAATGTAAACACAAACTGCCACGTGTGAGGAACACAGAATTTGCGCAGTTTGAGAGATTTCGGTGTCTTACCTTTCTGTCAGCCGCTCGACGCGTTTCTGTCACAAATCCTGAAACTCAGGTTGGCCCGTGACGTCACCGGGGGCGGAGACTCGCGGCTGAATGACAGCAGGTGCGGTGAGTGGTCAGGTGAGTAAGAGGGAGGAGAGGCCTGTTTTTAAAATGTTGAGTGGAACACGTGTGTTCATATTTATTTATTATTTTATAAGTTAGGACTTTAAGGATAAAAAGTGAATACAGTTAAAAGATATTTTTAAATGTAAACTGACATGAAAAAATGTCAACATTAAAAAAAAACATGTTTTTCTTTGTATTGCTTTTAACTTTATAATTATATATATATATATGAATTTAAGATTTTTATTACTTATGTATTTTTTAAAATAATATTAAACTTTTTAAAATTGTAAAACATAATACGAGAAAACATCTGATAAAATCGAATTCACATTAAGACAGACTTTAATATGAAATGAAAATTAAATACTGGAAAATTACGATAAACTGATACACAAAAACAGAAGAAAACAATTTCTGTTTTATTTGTTTTAAAATTAGTTAATGGAACAAAATATATTAAAAGAATATAAAATATTTGAATTTTACATTTATGTCGTGATGCTCAGAATTAAATGAAAAAATAACCATGAAGTGATGAAAACAGTTTGCTCAGTCGGACGTTTCCTCTGATCAGACGGACTGTTGACGCAGCTGAGGGACATCTGAAGACATCTAAAGACATCTGGAGACAGCTGAACACAACAGAAGACACCTGAAAAAACCTGACAACACCTTGAGACAACTATAGATACCTTAAGACACCTGGAGACAACTGAAACCAAATGAAGACACCTGAAGATCAATGAAGACAGACAGGACCGTGGACATTCCTGCTGCACGAGTTTGTGTGTGAACAGGTGAAAGTGTGTGTGTGTGTGTGTGAGTGTGTGTGTGTATCTATGTGTGTGAGAGGTGGTGAATCCTGTTTGGCGGTTGGTCCTGCTGGCCTGTGATTGGCTGATTCTTGTCCTCTGTGTTGTGTGTGCAGTTCAGAGCAGGAAGAGACGATGAAGTGAGTCAAACTGGAGCTTTTAAAGGTAAAAGTATATCATGTGACATCAGAGCGCCGTCCTCGTTTTAGGGACATAAACTTCCTGTGGATGTGAGGAGGAGTCACTCCGCTCCCTGAGCTGCACAAACACCCAGGTGAGAATAATCCGGCTCCGTGGTCTCCCGGCTGCCCGTCTCCTGTCCCCTGCTGGCCTGGAGACACACGACAACACGCACACACCTGCATCACTCCTCTATTCACTGCAGTAAAACACACTCAGAAACACACACTGAGTTATTAACGTAGACAGACCTGAGTGGTGACGCGTGTCGTACCTGACAGTAGAAATACAGGACGATGTTCTCCAGCAGCAGAGTCAGCAGCAGGAAGACCGCTCTGATGATGAAAGCTGTTGGATCTGATCCTGAAACACATGAGCAGTCATGACATCACACAACATCACATGACACGACACGACACGACACGACACGACACATCATACCACATCACAACACATCATACAACATCACATGACTGATATCAGGTGTGATCAGGGATCAGAGGTGAAACGTCCAGCGTCCTGGGTTACAGGATGTGACCTGGACAATGAGACGGTCCTCACCTGAGACGGTTACAGAGAGCGGTTGGCTCTCAGAGAAAAAGTCATGAGAAGAAATATGGATGTCATAAACACAGCGGTAGCTTCCTTGGTGGGCGGGCTCTGCAGCAGGAAACAGGAAGTGTGCAGAGTGATTGACAGCTGGCTGGGTGTAGTTTTGTGCTGAGTCCGAGGAGGCGAAGCGGAGCAGGAAGGAGCCTCCGAGGTACTGAGGCTGGACGGAGCAGCTGATGGTGAAGGTGGAGCCTCTGGACACCTCAAACTCCTGCGGCTGGGCCTCAGAGACCCCAGAGAGCCCAGAGACCCTGGAGACCCCGGAGACCCCTGAGACCCTGGAGACCCCAGAGACCCCTGAGACCCTGGAGACCCCAGAGAGCCCGTCCATGGAGGAGGATGCAGAGATGATGGGCTGATGGAGCAGGTCTGTAAACACAGACAGAGAGACAGACAGGGATGTTTAGAGCTTCCAGAGACAAGTCAACTTCTCAGCGGAGAATGCCGGAGAATGAGAGCGGAGCGGACATTCAGAGACACCGGCAGAGACACCGGCAGAGACACTGGTGAAGACACTGGTGAAGACACCGGAAGACAGTGAGAGCGAAGTGGACATTCGGAGACACCGGCGAAGACACCGGCGAAGACACCAGCCGAGAATGAGAGCGAAGCGGACATTCGGAGACACCGGCAGACAGTGAGAGTGGAGCGGACATTCAGAGACACTGCAAAAGTGAACTGTGAGTGAACAGTGAGACAACACCAGGGCTCTTGTCATGGACAGAGCGAAAATAAAGGACTTGACAGAAACACACCTGAAGGCCGGACGGTAAGAAGGTTTGGCAGAGTTTGTAAACCTGCAGCTGTCTGATGTGTCTGTGTTTATGCTGTTTGGGGCATCTTTTTTTTTTTCCTCTGAAATTTTTATCAAGGTCTGGACCTCAGTGACCTCGGTGACCTCATAGCTAGTTACGGCCCTGCTTCTCTCCACTTAAAGCTCCAGTATGTCAGATTTCTGGGGATTTGAGTAGACTTTTTAAAATTTTTTTCCCCCTCTCATAAATAAGAAAACAAACATAATAATCAATCAACGACAATTTCGCATGTCAGAAACGTCAGACAGGTCACTCCAGCATGTTTAACTCCATATATGTTTCAGTTACAGCTGAAAATGACCACAGAAATAATCAAGTTTGCAGATTTTAAATGTCTCCGTAACTGAAAACAGCAGCCAGTTTTCTGTAGAGCCTCTGACTCTGAGGACCGCTCCTCTTTTCAGCTGATTCGACACTAAAGAAAACACACTGTTTAGGTCAGATTCACTTTAAATCCTTTGAAGGAGCTGTCGTGATATTGTCTCGATAGCTCCCAGCAGAAACCACTGACCACTGATGTCATAGATGATGTCATAGATGATGTCACTGATGGTCTTACCTGAGCAGGTGAGGTCCAGCATGAGATGGCCAGTATCTGGTGATGCACACTCCCTCACAGCAGTTTGAGACTGAAAACAGCTGGGCTTGATCCTCCACACCGACCTGAAGGAGGGCCTTTGCACCAAAGACACGGCAGAGCCACAGTCCATCTGTCTGCAGACCACCGCAGCTTCCTGCAGCGTCCAGGGAGAGTAAATGTCACTCACTGACCTCCAGACTCCCTGTTTGATCTCCAGCGTTCCTGCACAGCGACTGGATCCTCCCACCAACCTCACCGGCTCTGAACAGAATAAAGACTTTCATTAGAACATAAAGCACAGAGTCATCAGTGAAGAATAAAGAGTTTAACGAGAACATAAACCAGAGTATCATCAGTAAAGATTAAAGAGTTTAACTAGAACATAAACCAGAGTATCATCAGTAAAGATTAAAGAGTTTAACTAGAACATAAACCAGAGTATTGTCAGTAAAAGCAGTGCTGGACCATAACTAAGTACATTTACTGAAGTAATTTACTTTAGTACAAATTCCAGTTGTTTGTTTTTTACTTATACAACAGTTAGTTCCGACCAAGCAATTTGATTGGTCGAGAGGCAATCCATGAGCGCTGATATACGAGCACAACATCACTCCCTCTCATGTGATATTTCTTGATTGAGTATTTTCTTTTCATTTCCCTTTATACTTCTTTCCCATTCCTTTTCAGAGGTAAATACTGTACTTTTTAGGTTTGATTTTTTGGGTGTTTATTTGTAATTTTTCTGAATGGGGTATTTTGACAAGTACTTTAATAAATAAATATTTTATTTTGCCATTTCTTTTTTGGCTGATTTTTTCCAGATTTTTCTGATTTGGGTACTTTTACCTTTCATACTTAAAGTACAATTTTCTGATTATACTAACTTACTTTAACTTAAGTAACATTTTCAATGCAGGACTTTTACTTTTAACATATTTGTTTTTTCATAGTGTGGTAAAAGTATTTCAACTACTTCCTCCACCTCTGAGTAAAAGACGACAGAGAGTTTGATTAGCGCAGAGCTGCAGCTCCTCTTCTACCTGAACAGGTGAGTCCAGCAGCTCTGCCAGGTGAGCAGGTGTTTCTCTCCGAGCTTCTACAGTCCAGCAGAGCAGACTCGTGGCCTTCACACCTGAACTCTTTGGTCCACATCGGAGCCTCCGCTTCCCCATAGAGCGCCCCCTGGAGGACCGAAGGAGCCCCACAGCCGAGCTCCCTGCAGACCACCTCTGCATCCCGCAGGTCAAAGTCAGCTTCACACACCGAGGACCACCTCTGGTTAGACTGGTCAGACCGGTTGGACTTCACCTCCAGTCTGCCTGAGCACAGACTGCTCCCATTAACCAGCCTGACCGAGTCTGGAGAGACGAGACAAAGTACAAACATGTCATCACTGTCACAGATGATGTCACTGAACAGGGATACTCAATGTACTTTGCTTGGGGGCTGATTTTGCAAATTGTAAAATTTTGCAAGGAGATCAGGGGCCAGTCACAGCAGCCCCATCATTTTGAGGGTTTTAGGACATTTAGAGGATTTTAAGGTGCCTCTTGGACTTAAACTCGTTTTAGGATTTTAAGATGTTTCTAGGGTTTGAGGACATTTCTAGGATTTTAGGTTGTTTGTAGGATTTAAGGTCATTTGTAGGATTTAAGAAGGATTTTAGGACATTAGGGTCTTAGCAAGGACCTCTGTCGGGGGGCGTGGGGGATCCTCCACTGCCTCTTTGTTTGATCAACAAGCTCAAGTTTTTTTGCACTCTGGCTCATTATGGATACTAAAAGTACAAAAACAATTCCCACTGTCAATCACTTCATTTTTATTGTCAATTAGAAAATGGTTGGGGGGCCACCCGGCACCCTATCAGGGGCCATACGTTTGGAATCACTGTATTAGATGATATCACTGATGGTCTTACCTGAGCAGGTGAGATCCAGGACAGTGGAGGAGTGATCTGGTCTTGTACAGTCTCTCAGAGCAGATCCAGACTGAACACAGCTGGACCAGATCTTCCACACAGACCTGCGAGAGAACCGATGTCTGTCTCTGAAGGAGACAGCGGAGCCGCAGTCCAGCTGAGCGCAGACGACAGCTGCTGCCTTCAGGTTCCAGAAAGATCCGTCCACTGGTCTCCAGTCTCGCCGTCTCACCTCCAGAGTTCCTGCACAGCGACCGGCTCCTCCCACCAGCCTGACGTCATCTGAACAGAAACCACAGAGTCGTCAGCAAAGAGGAGAACTGAGTCAGATTAAACTGAGCTGACAGCTGGTTCTGCTGTAATGATTCTGTATTTCTTCTCTCAGTACCTGTGGAGGAGAGTTTTCCTTCAGCCTGGAGTCCTGAGGAGGAGATCAGAGGATAAACAGAAGGCATTTGGGCTTGTGCGCCTCCGCAAACCAGTCATCAAAAAAAAAAGTCATTAATTCGTAATTTTTATCCCGTTGGTGTTTGAATTCTTGAACTATGGCCGAAAACCTTGTCCAAAAGAATGTTTGTGCCAAATTTGAGGAAACTCCCTCAAGGTCATCCTCAGAAATTCATAAGACTGAAATGGACGCAAGTTCACAGTGACCTCTGACCTTTGGCCACCAAGTTGTAATCAATTCAATGTAAAGACTAAGCAATCTATTTATTTATGTATTAATTTATTTAACTATAGAGTTATTTATTTACATACATTTACATTAATTTATATATTTATTGACACATTAATTTGGTTTGTTAATTTATTCAACATTGACTCAAACGATCCTCCATACAGTCTGTCCTCATGTCGGTGCAGCAGGTTGTGAAAGCATCTTATGAAATGATCCCAGTGAACTGACATTCAAATTCTTATGATCAGAAGTGGACACAGAAAGAAACACAGACGTGTCTGATGGTCCAGGTCCTGATAACTCTAGAAAACCCCTGCTGGGTTTCAGTGCATCACACAGACCTGGCACCCAAAAAAACAATCAGATGAACAAAAATAGTGGTTAAAATACTTGAGATTCAGCGAGATTCATTCTCCTGATGAAAACACGGACTTCATTTTTAAAGCTCATATTTCCAACTGGACGGGTGTATTTCAGTTATAGGAGACGATTTCAGCCGTCATCCTGCTGTCTGTCTGCTGATGCTGTCGCTCAGTCGCCTGCGAGCGACCCTCTGCTGATGTTAACACCTTCACAGGAAACAACAAGAGGACGGCGACGGCGTTAATCTGAGAGAATCATCTCAGCCACCCTCCATATCATCAAACCGCAGTCCTCCAACCTGCAGCCCATCAGCAGCTTTCAGCTAATCGACATTTCACAGAAACGCAGCTCAGAGAGGTTCAGGCCACAGATGGCCTTTTCTCAAAGCCGAACACCAACTGCTGCAATTTCTTTCAGAATAGGAGTGAAAAAAACGAAGAGCAACTTGATAAGAAATGTTTCACAATTAGCAAGAAATGATTAGATTTAGATTTTTTTTATTTATTTAGGGGAAAATGTCTTTTTTTGGGAAACACTATATTTATAAATATCATATTTAAAATTTTGTTACAGTTTTATTATAATTCTAGAGCAAATTTTCCGAATCTTTTTTGCCTTTATTTATTTATTTTTTTGTTTTGTTAGTTAATTTGTTTTAAATTTTCCGGTATTTTTCTTGTACTTTATACTAATTTATTGCTTATTTTGGGGATAATTTCTGCTTTATTTCCTTATTGCCTTTTGCTAAAGAAAGCAAGCTAATTAGCTCAGGTTTCAAAGGGTTAAGTGCCATCCTCAAACCAACTAACAGGGAGTGAAAGTGAGTTATAAAACCCTCCAACAGCGAGCGGCCTCGCTGACCACAAGCAAATAAAGTTTCTTTTTATATTTTCATACAGAAAAATAAATAAGTAAATAAATATCTTTTGTAAACATCTTCTGATTTGATACTTTGATGTTTCGAAGCTGCAACAGTTTCTTTAAATATTCGGATTTTAAAACAATAAAATAAACACAAATAAACATTGTTATTAGAGAGAGGCAGGTCTATTTTTGAGGGTTCTTTTACTTGTATTACTGATTTAATGAAAATGATGTATAGTAGATATAATTATATACAGTTTTACTTTTTTCTATCCTTCTTTTATCATGAATTTCATGTTACAGCCGGCATTTCGACCATCATCATAGTTAATACGTTTACGTGTGTGTAGAGGTTTGTAAGAAGATAAATTACTTGACGTCGGTGAGTGTTAGCAGCTTGTTCTTTTATGATTTAGTGTAAATATTAGAATAATCTATCATGTTTAACCCTTTAAAACCAGAGAAAATCTGTCTGATTTCTTTCAAAAACATGGAAAAAGGCAATGAGCAATGTGAAAAGAAATGACCAACAAACAAACAAAAAGAATGAGTAAAAAGTAAAAGAAAATTACCCAAATTTGAGGGAAAAAAACAGAAAGGAAACAGGTTCTTAAAAATAATTTTACATACATAATTGTTATCATTATAACTATAGTTTTGGGAACATTTCCTCTAGTTATTTATGAAACAATATTTTTTGACAAATGTTGCCAAATTGCTCATTGCCGTTTTTCCCTCGTGTTTTTTTCAAAAGAAAACAAACCAGTTTGCTCAGATTTTGAAGGATTTCTTGTGAACGGCGTCTGAACGCAGCACGGGGACAGGGATGTTGATCCAGGTTTTAAAGGGTTAATGCAGAGTCCTACCTGAGCTCCACAGCAGCAGCACCAGCAGGTGATCCATGTCCAGGTGCACTGTCTCTCTGTCTGTCCTCTGTCTTTCTGTCCTCTGTGTGGTGTCTCATCACATGTTGTGTCCTCGGTCAGGAACAGGTGGAGCTTCTGTGGATCAGATCTGATGGTCTTTAGTTTGACAGGAAGTCTCATCATTGTCTGTTTCTGTCGGCCATGTTTGTAGTTTGATCAGCTGATCAGAGCTGTCCTCTTCAGTCAGGACTCAGATTTGTGTCTTTGTGTTTGTTTTCATAAATAAAAAATGTTCAGCAGACAAATTCACAGTTTAAAAGCATTTATTGAAGAAAAGTTTGGAGCTCGGAGGACAGAAGCTCCTTCATGAGGAGGTTCAACATCTAATCCGGATCCTTCTGGTCCCCCCTGTCAGACGGTTTCTGTCCCAGATCAGATGTTGAACCTCCTCATGAAGGAGCTTCTGTCCTCCGAGCTCCAAACTTTTCTTCAATAAATGCTTTTAAACTGTGAATTTGTCAGCTTATTTTTTTTAATATTTTAAAAAATCAGCTTATTTTTTAATAAATAAAAAAGTAAAACTAATAAAATAAGATAAAAAAATAAAAAATAAAATAATCACAAAAAACACACAGGAGAAAATTTAAAATACAACACAGATGTATCAGGAATTAATAAGAAATTTGATTTAATTTTTTTAAACTGTATTCTAAAAAATGAGAGAAAAATAGAAAAACAGTTGAATTTAAAACCAACCAGAGCAGTGTCAGGAGCACGGTCCAGATGAATAATAATAATAATATTAATAATAATGATGATGATGATAAAGTTGTTTTTATAGCACTTATCAAAGCCAACGTTACAAAAAGCGTTACAAATAAAATCACAAAAAACACAGGAGAAAATGGAGCAACCTGTAGCTGCAGGTTAAAGGGAAACCGCAAGAAGAGACAAAATGTGCAGAAAGACTTGAACCCACAACCTTCAGACTGTGAGACAGTCTGTGTTTTAGACTGTAATATAATATAAAATACATAATTTAATGTAGACAGTATAAAGCAGTTTATGTTATAAACTGTAATACAATATATAATGTGATGTTTACAGTGTCATGCAGCAGTGTGTGTGTGTGTGTGTGTGTGTGTGTGTGTGTGTGTGTGTGTGTGTGTGTGTGTGTGTGTGTGTGTGTGTGTGTGTGTGTGTGTGTGTGTGTGTGTGTGTGTGTGTGTGTGTTTGTGCTGCAGCTGCAGTGCATGTCCTCGCGCTCAGGTCACGTGCTCCTGTGTGTTGACTGTGGAGCTCTGCAGCAGAGAGGCTAACGGCTAACGGAGCTAACTGTCCCCCCGAGGACAGAAAACAGCGGGGCGTTAAAGACGGACCGAGACATGAGGACACCGGGCAGCCTGCTGAGAGCATGAGTTAAGCAGCGGGGAGCCGGTGACGTTCACAGGTGAGGTTTATTCACCTGAGAGGATGCTGCTGCTAACGCTAACACACAGCTAGCCGCCGAGCTAACTCCGCAGAGCAGAAAATATCAGTTTTAACCGTCGAGCGAAGCGAACAGGTCGGTGTGTGTGTGTGTGTGTGTGTGTGTGTGTCCGGACAGGTCGGTGTGTGCCTGTGTGTGTGTCCGGACAGATGTGTGGTGATTCAGTAAACAGCTGGAGAGGAGCTCAGCGGAGAGGCTAACGGGTTAGCTTAGCATCCCGCAGAGATTGAGGCCGGTGCTGATGATGCTAGCTGCGAGCTAATGTGGCTAACTGACGATGCTGAGAAACAGCGGTGAGATCTCTCTTTTTTCTGATTTAACCAATAAAATAAATGTGTTATAAATCTGCAGCTGGGTCTTAAACGGTCTTTAGAGTCTTTCCGAGGAGCTGGTTCAGGTTTGACAGATCTGAGTGTTTTGGTTTTTTATCCAGATCTGGTCTGATGTGGTCTGGATGGTAAAAACAGAAGAAGTGTTATTTATTTTTCTCTTTCTAAAACACATAATTAATGTTTGACAGAGTCTTTACAGTTTAAATGTCCAGGTTTGACACTGGTGAGGGACTGTTGTTTATTTATCAGAGGAGGGGGTGTTTGGGGTGTGACCTCATTCACAAATATTTTTCCTTTAACATTGTTCAAAAATAATCTGAAATTTGAAAACTTGATGACAATTTTTAATGCAGGTTCTGGCTGTGATTAATGCTGGTATTTGTGCAGATTTTAAAGAAAGCATGCATTTAAAAGTAATCCAAAAATAATATATATATATTTTTTAAAAAAGCCAAACATTTTTAGAGTAAAAACAAAGCCATACTTCTGAAGAAGAAAAAACTCCTCAAAGTTTTTAAAAAGAAAATAAAGCCTCATTTAAATAAAAAAAATATAGAAAAACATTGCCAACAACATGTAAATAAAAAGAATAGACAAGAAAGTAAAGATGCCTTCATTTTTTAAATTTATTTATTTTTTGTTTAAATTTATGGAATTATAAAAAAAATGAAATACAGCCATTTAAAGTCGATGCCACTCCCTGAAGAAAAAAAAAGATAAACAAAAGTCCAGTTAGTCTCTTTTTTTCTATTTCTTGAAACAATAAAAAAGAAATTATTATATATTATTATACCATATATTTTATATAAAAGGGACCATGAACTGTTTAAAACATAAATGTCGACATTTGATGCACCGTACCTGATTTTAGCTCAGAGCCAAATCACATCTGCAGGTCAGAACAAACACACAGAACTATAATAATAAATAATAAAAAGCTTTGGATGAAAAAAGACCCACACAAGACAAATAATACTCACAATAATAACATCTGAAGCAGTCTGTAAAGTCCTTTCGTTTTTCTGTGAAATGTTAAATACAGAGATTTGTTTTTACTCCTGGTCTGATGAGGTCTGGATGGAGATAAACGGTTGTGTGTGCCTTTTTTTTCTGACGTCACGATCGAACATCAGGTGTTTGATCTCTACTGCAGCAGAATCAACAACATGTTACACGCAGCATGTAACATGTGACATGCAAAATGCAACATGTGTGTTTGTGTGTTTCAGGGTGTTCAGTTGTGTGTTGTATCAGCAGCAGGATGCCCATCCCTCCCCCTCCTCCCCCACCACCAGGGGGACCCCCGCCTCCTCCCACCTTCAGCCAGGTAACACGCAAACGCGCACACACACACACACACACACACACACACACACACACACACACACACACACACACACTTTTTAATATTTTTATGTCCACATAAAAATGATGCATGCACAAATTTTAAAGGTGCAGCGTCTTGCATCTGCAGATTCCTGAGCAGTGACTCAGCAGGTTTTCACTCAGGTTTTAAGGGTTAAATGAGCAGCAGAGACACATCGGCGCTGAACAGCCGCTCAGCTTCTTTTTTGGGCGTCTCAGGCTGTCGAAGCCCTCTAAAGACCGACCTGTGAGCGACTGTGACGGTTTGCTTTATTTTGTGTGAAGAAAAAATTCATGTTTGAAGGCGTTTGATGACATCATCGGGAGATTTAGGAACGAGTGCTGAACATTTTTCATTTAATTTGGACACTTTTTAGATTAATCTCGATTAATCGAGAAGTAAATCAGTCATGAACACTATTGGTATCAACAGCTGTTCACACAAAGCAATTTTTAACCCTTTATTTGCACCACAGAAAAAATGTACAGAAATGATGACTCATATTTAGTCTGAAAAATAGTTTTTTTTATTAATTTAGGTTTTCTAGAAGAACTTTATAAACAGTGAGCTCCTAAATAGACATTTCTGCCTGTGTTGATTTTTTTCAGTCATAGTCACTCATTCAGTACATAGTTTTAACCTCTTTTTTATTTTTAAATGGGGAAAAAAATAGATTAATTTTTTTGTGTAAGTTGTCATTTAATCTACTTGCCTCGGCCCTGTTGTGTTTTCCAGCTAATCCTGGTTTTAGTCATCTGCAGCTTTTTTTTTTCAAGAAAATACTCAGGCGAGGATTAAAAAAACTTTTATTCCAGTGAGTTGAAATTTGGGTGACTCAGTGACAGAAGCACTCACAGTGATTTGAGCGTTAGGGACAAAACAAAACAAAACAAAACAAAACAAAACAAGAGTGTCGGAGTGAATTTTACTGATTGAACAGATGTAATAATCACAATCAGTAATCTATAAATTGGGTTTATTACTCGCGACAGGTGACATGAACACGCAGTGAGAGAAACGCTGCAGCAGGTGGAGCTCTGCCGTCTCTCACACCAGTGTGGATCTTATTTTCCAGGCCAACACCAGCCCCCCAAAGCTGAGCAGAGACGAGGCCAAAGGTCGCGGCGCTCTGCTGGCGGACATCTGTAAAGGCAGCCGGCTGAAGAAGGTGGCGGTGGTGAACGACCGCAGCGCTCCGCTGCTCGACAGTAAGAGCCAAACACCAAAGAGCCAGACACCTCCCACTGATCACCCGTACATTCGCTTATACCAGTACCTACACCAGCAGCAGAGCCCGCCCCAGCAGCAGGGGGCGCCGTCCGGGGAGCAGCAGAGGACGGCCGCTGATAGAGAGAGTAAGACCTCAGAGCGTGTGTGATGTCACAGGGTGACTGCAGGAGGCCGCAGGACGTCAGCCAGCCGCCGCGTTTCCTGTCCAGACCCTCAGATCAGATTCCGAAAACTGGACTCAGAAACTCAGGCTGGTTAGATCCAGAGTTTACCTTCACCCACACAGAGCAGGGACACTGGAGCTGTGCTGCTGGGGACACGTTCAGGACAAATCTAGGATTTTGGAACGTTTCTAGGATTTTAGGACATTTGAGGGATTTTAGGACATTTCTAGGACTTTAGGGCATATTTAGGATTTTAGGACATTTGAGGGATTTTAGGACATTTGTCGTATTTTTGCAGGTTTCTCGGATTTTGCGACATTTCAAGGATTTTAGGACATTTCTTGGGTTTTAGGACATTTAGAGGGTTTTTGGACATTTCTGGCTTTTGGGATGTTTCTAGGATTTTAGGACATTTGTAGAATTTTAGGACAATTTTGAGATTTTAGGACATTTCTAGGACTTTAGGACAATTCTGGGATTTTAGGACATTTCGATGATTTTTGGACAATTCTGGGATTTTAGGATATTTCTAGGACCTTAGGGCATATCTAGGATTTTAGAACATTTGAGGGATTTTAGGACATTTGAGGGATTTTAGGACATTTGTAGTATTTTTGCAGGTTTCTCGGATTTTGGGACATTTAGAGGGTTTTTGGACATTTCGTGCCTTTAGGACGTTTCTAGGATTTTAGGACATTTTTGAGATTTTAGGACATTTCTAGGACTTTTTTTAGGACAATTCTGGGATTCAGTTTGTAGGATTTTAGGACACTAAAGCTGTGCTGCTGGGGGACACTTTCAGGAGAAATCTAGGATTTTAGAACGTTTCCAGGACTTAAGGACATTTGAGGGATTTTAGGCACATTATGGATACTAAAAGGACAAAACAGCTGTAAGTGTGAATCGTTCTATATTTATTGTGAATTAGGAAATGGTTGGGGGCCACCGGGGACTCTATCAGGGGCCAGATTTGGGCCGGGGGCCCTAAGTTGAGTATCGGTGATCTACAGGTTAGTTCTCAGTGGGTTTTGTTTTCAGTTTAAATTAAAATAATCTTCTAGTCAAACTGAGACGGAAACATTTGTTAAACGAGTTAAAAGTGAGAGAGCGAGGTGATAATTAACCCTAAATATGCTGCTCTCAGATCAGTCAGTGGACACTTGGACACGTGGACACGTGGACACAGACTGAAAACGTGTCTGTAGACAGAGCTGACGTCACAGCAGCACAACAAACATGTCACACTCTCACATTATTGATCTTATTAATCATTTAACATCTGCAGCCGAACACGGCTCACTGACTCCGGATCAGCTGATTTTACTGTTTGTGTTTGTTTTTGTTCCACTTTTTTCTGTCCCATCGAGATGTTCCTGTCGTTTTTGTCGTGACTTTAACTTTGAAAATAACGAGGATGAAACTTTTCTGTCCCTCTCTGCTGATCTTTGATGGTGGTCGAAATATCTGGTGATGTTTTAGTCAGCGGACTCGTTCACATTCGTCAGATTAAATCACAGCGTCACGCTGCTGTCCGTCCAGGTGGAGGACATGTCAAGTCAGTCTTATTTACAAAGTCCATTACCACAAATCGCAGTTCGCCTCAGAGGGCTTTACAGCATACGACATCCCTCTGTCCTCAGACCTTCACATGGACTAAAGAAAAACTCCCCAAAAAACCCTGAACAGGGAAAGAATGACGGACACCTCAGGAAGAGCGACAGAGGAGGGATCCCTCCTCCAGGACGGACAGACGTGCAGTAGATGTGGTAAATAACAATTAAACATGTGGGGGACAGTGGACAGACAGATGAAGAACAGGTGGAGGACAGGTGGGGGACAGGTGGAGGACAGGTGGAGGACAGGTGGGGGACAGTGGACAGACAGGTGGAGGACAGGTGGAGGACAGGTGGAGGACAGGTGGGGGACAGTGGACAGACAGGTGGAGGACAGGTGGAGGACAGGTGTTGGAGCGGCTGGTTAGAACAGATCCTGCAGCGTCCTGCAGAGCTCCTGATGACGTTTGTGTCAGTTATTAGATATTAAACCATCTGCTGTCCGGTTTAATGTCTCACGGAGTTTCAGTCCAAACAACAACACCAACACTGAGACAGGACACTCGACGCACCTCGTTAGTCTCATCAGGACACGAATGTCAAACCACAGTTTCAGAGGACGTCACATGTTGGAACTGTTTCTTGTCTGATATCTACAGTGTTCATACAGTCATTAAAAACTTGGAAAAGTCATGGAATTTGCAAACAGCAATTTGCAGGCCTGGAAAAGTTTTGAAAAACTAAATATACAGAGAAGTCATGGAAATCTGTTTCACACCTGATTTTTAACGAAAACACGTCGGGTTTTGCAGGCATGTTCTCTTTAAAAACTGGAAAAGGCCAATTTTTTAACTTTAAAAGTTGCCAAAAATTCTGAAAGAAAAGAAAACTGTCAAAAAAATTAGAAGAAAAAAAATTGAAAAAAAGAATGTAAATGAAAAAAAAAAGTTTTTTTAAAAATAGTAATTTAAAGCTTTATGCCCCTTCCATAAATCCAAAATAAAAGACAGTCTCTTCCCACCAACCCTTAAAAAATGATTAATGAACAGTTTTACATAAAAATTCAGTTCGAATCCTGTTCTGATATCATTTTTAAAAATAATCTATATTTAAAAAGCTGTTATATAGTCATGAAAAAGAGCCGATACGTAGTATCGATGATCGTTTCAAAGAATGTTTGGTCTTAAAATTGGCTTTAAAGTCCTGGAAAAGTCCTGGATATTTTTGGGTAAAAGTGTATGAACCCTGACGGTTGTTCAACAAGAAATAGTTCGAGAAAACACAAACCGGCGTGATGTTTGGAGTCAAACTCCGTCCTCCGTGACGCCTCAGTGTGTTAGCATGCTAGCTTGTTAGCTCGTTAATTAGCACTCGCAGCTGCTGCAGCTAGCTGTGACGCGGCCGTGCTAAGCTAGCTGTAACGCCTGGCTGAGCTGCACCGAAACGTGATTTATTCCAACGCTGCTCTCTATCTGCTCTACTCTATCAATAAAGTAGTAAATAAAGGCTTAATTTGAAGTTAACAGTTTGACCGTTTGATGAAAATAAGCTGCATGTTGGAATAAATCCAGACTGTCAGCTGAAGGCTCTCACAGGTGTGTTCAGTTTTTTTAACCACGCCTCTGCTCAGGTGGAAGTGGGCGGAGCTATGCTGGAAATAACGTGATGTCACTAAACTCTTTTTACCAATCAGAACAATTACTGCAATTTAAAGTTTATATGTAAGTATTCTGAAGTATTCTGTTATTATGTTTTTTTATATTATTTGTAGGTTGTCTTACTTATTTTCTTAAATACTTATTTATTTACTTATTTTTCTTACTTATTTTATTTTTTACCTTAAGGTAGTGGTTTTTTTAAACGTTATTTATGTTATTAACCCTTTGAAACCCGAGCAAATTGGCTTGAAACATGGGAAGAAGGCAATGAGCAACGAGAGAAGAAATGAACCAAAAATTAGCAAGAAATTAGTAAAAAGTACAAGAAAATTACACAGAAAACCTAAACAAAAAAAGGAAAAAAGAAGTAAAAAACATACAAGGCAAACAAGACTTGAAAAAAATGCCTAAAAGCTATTGTAATTCTGTAAAACTAACTTTAAATATAAAATTATGATAATCATGAATATAGTTCTTATATTTATTTATTTATTAAACATTTTTATCAAGTTGCTCATTGTCTTTTTTCTCATTTTTTTTAATTAAAAGTTTTAATAAATTGTGTTAAATGTTTTTGTTTCATTATTATTATTATTATTATTTTTTTATTTTTATTATCTTTTTTATCTTTTTATTTTTAAGTCATGTAAAGCCAAAATCCACAGCAGAGGTGTGATAATGGAGTGAAAACACCTGTCAGGTGCAAATAAAAGTTGTTTTTCTCAGACTGAGTTCAGACACAACGTGAAGCGAGCGTCAGTCGTTTACGTTTCTGCTTCACTTCCTGTCTGAACTCGTCACGAAATGTCTCAAGGTTCAGTACTTTTGTTGAAATGAAACGCAGATGGTTTAACTGCCCCGTGATGTCATAGATCGTGATGTCATAGATTATGATGTCATATAATGATTTCGGCTGTTTGTTTATCACTCATGTTGTGCTGTCGATGATGTCATCGGAGCTGCGGGGGAGCGTAAACACTTCATTTGATTTTACCTGCTCACCTCATCTCACCACACCTCATCTCACCTCACCTGAGTGTCTGTCGTGGTCACCTGACCTCACCTGACCTCACCTGCATCCCTCCTCACCTTCACGCACTAACTCATACACTCAGTGATGTCATCGTAGTGTCATCGTAGTGTCATCGTAGACTGTAATGACATCATTACCCGTGGGAGGCGGAGCCCTGACTCACCTGTCCAATGGTTGTGGTTCTCAGAGCCCAAAGGAGGCGGAGCAGCAACAGGGGGAGCCAATGGCAGCGCAGCAGGAAGTCCGTCAGGTTCTGTTCCACCAATAGGAGGCCTGTTCACGGGCGGAGTCCCCAAACTGAGACCAGTCGGAGGTGAAAAACACTATTATTTACTATTTTTAACCTTTTCTCTTATATATGTAATATAACGTGTCCTCTGCTATTATCTTATTGTTGAAATAACTATAATTATAAAATATATCTAATTATTCTAATTTTTCTTCTAGTTCTTCTATAGAATAAAGGATATTTTATGATTTCTGGGTTTATTTTCAAATGTCTTTTTAATTTGCTCTTTATATTTTTTTTATTTTTTAAAAGTATTTTAAGTTCCTAGCTTTATTTATGTTTTGTTTTCTTCTCTTGACATTTATTTATATTGTAATAATTTTATTATTTGTTAAATTATATTACTATTATTTTTAATATATTTTTTCAGATTCTTACTGTTAATTAATAATTTTTTTTGCATTTGTGTTTACTATATTTTTTAACCTTCGTTAAATCATTTTCAAGTAATTTCTATAATAGATAAACATTTTCATTTAATTCTTTATTTTAATTCTTTACTTTTAATTTTGAAAACGTCTTTGGTTATTTTTTGTTTTTTTCTGCATTTTTATTATTTGTTTTTATTTTGTATATATTATTCATCTTTGATTTTTTAAATTAATGACTTATTTAAATGTTTTTGTATTTCATTATTATTTAGTTATATGATGTTTATCTTTAGCATATTTGAAAACGCATCGGGCTGACGCTTGTTAAATGTCGTGGTTAAGTCGTGTCGTGGTGAAACATTAACGTCTCCTCCGTGTGACAGACGGTTCCTCGGACGTTCTCCTCCACGCGGGCTGCGGCGCCCCGCCCCCCCAGCCATCGTCACGACGACACAGAGGGCCCCTCCCCTCAGGCGCTGTCGCCGACAGAGACAAGTCGCTCCCAGCGTCCCTCTCTGCCCAACCTGTCCTCCTCCCCCCCTCCACCCCTCCTCTGCAGCCTCCTCCCCTCCACCAGCATGAAGCACTCCTCTTCTGCCCCCTCCGCCTCCTCCTATCTGTCGCCGTGGGAACGCCTCCTCCCTCCTCCTCCTCCTCTTACAATAGAGAGAAGCCCCTCCCCAACCCCTAACAACACCCCGCCTCTCCCTCCAAACCTCCCCGTCTCCTGGCAACAGCAGACGGCCCCCACCTCAGGGGGAAACCCTGCCTCCTCCTCCTCCCTGGCCCCGCCTCCACCTTACCGCATCACTAATGGTCCGACAGGTGGCGGCGAGCCGGCACCTGAGCTGCCGCAACGCCACAATTCCCTCAGCAACAAGAGGACCGCCCCTCCCCGGGAGGCCACACCCCCACCAGAGGCCCCGCCCTCCTCCGCCCCCGCCTCCCCCACTCAGCAGGGTGTCAACAGGCCGCCTCCCCGTCAGAGAGACACCAGGTAGAGGAGCAGGTGAGGTCACCACACATGCCATCAGCTGCTTGTTGTGATGTCATCACATACAGTCTGTGTTACATGCTGGAAGTGTCCAGGTGCATCATGGAAAATGTAGGATCCAGTGCTCTTGGACAAAAGGTCAGGATTTCACTAATATTTATATTATTATATGTTTCATTTTATTGATTTATTTTCTTTATTCTCATTTTTTTCCCCATTTTTCATCTTTAATCCTCTGAATTGTAATTTCTATATGATTTCATCATTTTTTTAAAATTTCTTTTAAAAAACGATGTATTTATGTTTTTATACCATATTTTTGTGTTTATAATTTTTAATTGCATTGTGTTATAGAATAAGTAATTTAACTGTTTTTATCTGATTTAGATCATTACATTAATTTTGATATTTCAGTATTGTAATTTATTTATTATTATTATTATTATTATTTATTTAATATTTAATTGGTATTTCTTCAATTTAATGTTTTATTTGTAGTTGTTTTTCAATTTAATTTATTAATTTATTTGTCTTTTTGTTTTTTGTCTTTGCTTTAATGCATTATTACCGTTTTTAATTTATTTATTATTTTTATTTCTTTTTTACTTTATGTATTAAATATTTAACTGGAATTTTTTTTTGGATTACTATTGTTGAATTATTGATGACAGTCATATGAAGTCCTGTGTTTTGTTTTTAAATATAATGATAATAATGCAGACAAAAATCTGCTCCCCTGCACTGATCACTAATATTGTGACTGATATCGATCACCTGTATTGATCACCTGTATCGATCACCTGTATCGATCACCTGTATCGATCACCTGTATCGATCACCTGTATCGATCACCTGTATCGATCACCTGTATTGGTCTCTGCTCTCAGCTCCTCCGGTTCCCGTCCAGTCGTCATCGCTGAGGGCAGGCGGCAGAGAAGCTCCGCCCCCGCCTCCTTACAGGACTCACGGTAGCCCCTCCCTCTCCTCTGACCCCCGCCAGAGGGAAACCTCCTCCCCGCCCACCCGCACCCCGCTGCTCCTCCCCCGCCTCCCCCTCCCCTCCGAAACGGACACTCCTCCTCCTCCTCCATCCCTCGTTCATTTGCTGGTGAGTCTTTCTGATCATCCTGATCATTTTCTGACTCTGATATCTAAAGTTTTTTTCATTTATCACATTAACGCAGCGACAGAAGCTCGACATAAAAACAAAGTTTTTAACGTGGAAATACATTTTTAAAAAGTGTGAGCGGTCAAAGTGAGAGCGAACTCAGCGAACTCATCTGTAAATAAAAATCATAAATCAGATCAAAATAGTTTCACATCCCTTTTCTGTCAGTTTTTCAGTTTTCGTGTGTGAAAAGTGTCGTCATCTTTGGTCTCGACTGCTCGTTTTGTTTGAAAAGACGTTTTTGTTTTACAGTAGAAATTTAACTCACGACGTTCTGATTTTACAGATCAGTTTTTGTTATTCAGCTTCTCTGACTGTTTTCATCACGTCTTGATTGTTTGTGTCTGCTGTTGAAATAACGGCTCCATCTCTTCGTCCTCTGACCTCTGACCTCTGACCTTTCCTTTATTCGTCTCCCTCTGAAGTTGGAGTTTCATTTATCAATCGAAGGTCATTTCGTTTCGGAGGCTGAGAAATATCTGAGTGATGTGAGTTCTCCTTTTCTCCTCCCGCAGATGATTTTGAGTCCAAATACTCGTTTCATCCTCTGGACGACTTCCCTCCACCAGACGAGTACCGACACTTTGCCAAGATCTACCCCAGCAAGGCCAACAGAGGTACGTGGCGGCGGTACACGGTGGCGGTACACGGTGGCGGTACACGGTGGCGGTGTGTGATGGCAGTACGTGGTGGCAGTGCGCAGCGGTGGTACACGGTGGTGGTACGTGGTGGCGGTGGCAGCGGTGGTACACGGTGCTGTGTTTCCACTGAGTGATGTTACGAGACTTCTCCTCTTGTGATAACATTCTAGTAACCATGGTGATAAATGTTCAAAACAAAAACAGGTTTATTTCCATTGCAGCCGCTCAGTAAAGCCAGTCGAATATCGCTGTAATTTCTTTGTCTGTTATCAGAGTGACGAGGTCTCGGTCTCTTCCTCCGTCCTCACGTACTGAGTTGACTGATGACTTTGTTGTACTTTTTCTTCTTCTTTGGGTTTAATCGCAGTTTGCATCCATAAAGTCGCATCACCGCCACCCGGTGATACACATCATATGAGCTGTCAGAGCGACAAAAGTGTTTTATGGCAGTTTCGTGAAATGCTTTTTTGAATCTCCTGAAGTATCGCCTCATGCGCGCGTACCAACTTGTTTGCGATAAACATGACTGTTTTTCAAAATTGACGTGTTTCCATTACGCGTGTTTTGGATTCGCAATTTCAATTTGTGCATTTTGAGGGTTAATGGAAACCCGCCTAGTGACAGAGAGGCGGACTCGCTGCAGCGGTGTGTTCACTGGCAGTGGGAATAAAGTCTGTCGCCGGTATTCAACAGGTTTGAAAAACCTGCGTTAATTAGTTTAGTTAGTTAATTTTGGTGGGAAAAGTTTAAGTCTGACTTTGTGGTGCGGCCCTCATCAGCTCTGTGTTTGTTTGTTTGTTTGTTTGTTTGTTTGTTTGTTTGTTTGTTTGTCGCAGTGATGAGAGGAGCTCCTCCTCTTCCTCCTGTGGGAAGGTGAACCATGAAGACGACATCACAGCTGACACACACACACAGACACACACACACACACACCTCCATCCTGTTTGATGACGTCACGTCTGCAGCTTCATCATCCTTCACGCCTCCGTCACCGCCTCATCTACGCTCGCAGCTGATTGGCTGAGATCATGTGACCGAGCAGGAAGTGATGAAGAGGAGCGGCCCGCTCTGCAAACTCCGACTCGACTCGTCTGCAGCTTCTTCCTCCTCCTCTTCCTCTCTGACGTCTCTTTTCTTTTGTTAAGTTTTTGCACGTGCACTTTTTGTTTGTGAGAGCGGCGAGCAGCCCCCCCCCTCCCCGAGCACGTCTGAGGAATCCACCACAGAAGAAGAGTCTGTGACTGTGGCTCTGGATGGAGGGATGACAAACTGAGAGTGAACGAGTGATCCACGCTTCCTCCGTTTAAAGGAACATTTCAACATTTCTTTCCTTTCTCTCTGTCAGAGTTCAGAGCGGGAGTGTTCGAAATGATAGAAAAACAAGTGAAAAATGTTCAGAAAATTCTCTTTATATTTGTTATGGTTTTATATTTAAAATTATGTCACAGGAAAAAACAAAACATATATATATATATATATATATATATATATATAGAGAGAGAGATGTCTAATTTGTTACACAAAAAATAGCTCCAAAAATTTGCAATAAATTAGTAAAAATAAGCAAAGGAAAGACAATTTCAAAACAAAAACGGAGAAAGACCTTAAAGTCCTAATATAGAGAACTAAATAAATAAATAAAATTAAAAAAAAAAAAAAAAAAAATATATGTATATATATATATATATATATATATATATATATATATATATATATATAAATATATATATATATATTTTTATTTATTTATATATATATATATATACATATATATACATATATATATATGCATGGAATTTTTTTCTTTTTTCTTGTTAGTTTTTGTGTTCATTTCCTGTGAAGTTACTCGTCACCCTCTTCTCATGTTTCTTAAAAAAACCCAGCAGGTTTTCTCGGCTCTCGAAGGGTTAAATCAGGACAGAAACAAGCCGTCAGACAGAAAGAGAGGAAACAAAATGTTGAACTGGCCCTTAAACGTGCGGCGCTCACGGTAACGTGAACGCACCTGTAAATGCTTCACCTGCGGCGTCACTCGCACCTGTCCGTGTGATGTGACACGCTTTATTTTGGCGGGACAGGACCTGATGTGATGAGGATCTTTTCCTGAGGACGTCTCGAGTCTTTAAGTGCCAAGATGGACAACAAACTCACCTGAGCTCCCCCGACTCCTCCCCCTGCTGCAGGACGTGTGGCGGTGAGACACGGGAGGAGGGACAGACAATCAGACAGACAGGAAGTCTTCCCCCTGCAGCAGCACCCCTCCATCCCTCCTCCTCCTGCTGTCGTCTCCTCTGACCCCAGACTCAACGTTTTGCATGTCGTCTTCCCGTTTCGTTCGGTCCGCACGGCGGCGCTCCAATGCAGTGTTAAAGAATTACCCAGAGTTCAAAGCGCCGCCAGTTTCCTGCGAAGAAGTCGGAGATCTCTGAGAAAAACGCTGTGGAGAAAAAACTGCAGCGTTAAAACAAACACGAAACACAGACTGAAAGAGTTTCATTTGTCGAGAATAAAATGAGAAATCTGCGAGCGAAGGACGCGACGGGAAGCGAAGCGTCCCGAGAGACGGACAAAGTGTTTGGAACTTCTCACGTTTTAATTTGATGGAAATATTTACAACATTTTCAGGAAGTCTTCAAGTAAAAACAGTATTATGAGAATGAAGTCGTAATTTAGGATAAAAGGACACGTTTTGTTTTTAACAGCGATTTATTCTCCTCACAGCAACTCCCCGATCACCTGTCCTCTACTCTGTCCTCTACTCTGTCCTCTACTCTGTCCTCTACTCTGTCCGCTACTCTGTCCTCTACTCTGTCCTCTGTCCTCTCATCTGTCCTTTAATCTGTCCTCTCATCTGTCCTTTAATCTGTCCTCTCATCTGTCCTTTAATCTGTCCTCTCATGTGTCCTTGGTGTCGCTGGACGTTGTAACCCTTTAAATCCTGGATGGTCACCAGTGTTTTGGCTGCGTTCGGTCGCACGTTAAAAGCATTTAACCCTTTGAAACATCAGAGAGCTGCTTTGACAGCATGGAAAAGGCAGTTAAATGTTCGGGAAAAACATTTTTAAACTATATAATTATATATGTAATAAAGGTTGCAGAAAAAATCATTATTATATATTTTTATTTTTCAGTTTATTTCCCATTTTTCGTTCTTTTACTTTTCTTTTTCGTTTCGTTTTTTGACGTCTGGTGATTTTCTTGTGACTTTTAGGTGTTATTTTTGGGGTCGTTATTTCTCTTTCAGTTGCTCGTCACCTTGTTTCCATGTTTTTGAAAGAAAAGCCAGTTTTCAGGTTTTAAAGGGTTAATGTCGGAGCAAAGCCACAATTTAACTTTTTGTTTTAAATGACAGTTTTGACACATTTTATGAGAAAAGTCAAACAGTATTTGTAGAATAATCATAATTTTGCAGCAGTTTGTCGTCATTTAACTACAATAATTACAATGAATCTTTATTTCAAATGTAAAAAAAAAAAAAACTCCGAAAAGTAAAGCAGGCTTGCGGCCGGGCGCAGTCAACAAAAACACAAAAACAAAAAGCTAAAAAGATTAAAAAAGGCCGACACAAAACCTGCACGTCATCCTGGACAAACTCGAGCTGCTTCGGCTGCAACAGCAGCAGGAAGAAGAAAGTTTCAGCTGTTGAGATTTTATAGAAACAGCGAGGCGTCATCTGCATAACGAGGCATTTTTTTACATAAAATTACGACTTACGACTCATAATATTGTGAATTTTACTCTGAAGATTAGAAATTAAAGCGACACTTTTCTCCTGATGCGTCTCTGCTGATGTTCAGACTTTAACTCGCGAAGTTTTAACTTCTTTCCCAAAATGTTGGAGAGTTTTAATAACTGATCGTCTTCAGAAATGTGCAGCAGGTTTCGTTCTTTAACGTTTTTTCTCTCAGTGCCACGCGATCGCAGTTTTTCACCGTTTTTCACGGCGTTTTACCGTTTTTGCTGATCAAACTGCAGATCTGGATGAAAATCATGTGACTTTTTTTAGTTTTCACGTTTATTGATAAAAAATGATTCCAGGTTAAAAAGAGCCTCCGTAACGTTCCGAAGTGTTTATTTTCTGATTTTTGTGTCTGTGAGGAGCTTCGGTCGCAGTTAAAGATGACCTCCAGCGCTCCTTCACTCTGTTTCATCCGAAAAAGATCAAGTCCAATAAAGATTTACTGACCAAAATAAAGACGCAGAATCCTGAAAACAAGAAAAATAATATTCCAATGGCGCAATTAAACAGATTAAAAATGAATTCTGAATTGTAAACATAAAATTTAAAACACTGGTTGAATTATTTTTGGAAAGCAGAAATCGTCTTTTTCTTCGTGAATTTAGATTTTTTTTAATCCATGAAATTTATCTGAATTATTAAAATCTGATTACACGTTAATGGTGTTATTTTTTGCTTTCCGTACCTCAAAATCAAAATTCCAACCGGCTCACTGTTCCTTCAAAACAAGTCTTTTTACTTTTTACAGCTTTGTTTTAATCCAAAAGCAACTTTTTACTCATCAAATCACAAGTAAATGTTGTGACTGTTCTTTTCTGAAAATCTCGTTACATGTTCTGGTTTGACACGACTGAAGGTCGTTTATATCGACCGATGGATCGATGTCACTTCTCACCAGACTCCGCTCCGAAATCAGCAAATTTGTAATGTTTTTTTCTTTTTTTGGTTGTGAGCAGCGTAGAAAATGTGAAAACCTTTCGGCTCATTGTTTTCTGGAAAGAAACTTTTCTTTCATTCTGTTGTTTTTTATAACTGTAGAAAATATTTCTTCCATCCACCAGAGTCCTTTTAATTAATTTAAGGTTCTCTTACTGGTGGGCTAAAGTTTCTGAGCCTTGAAGCAACATGTTATAACTCTGAACAAATTTCGGTTGTTTCTGGTGACGCGGCTCACTGGTTATCCACAGTCCGAACTGTCGGCTGCCAGACTTCATTCAAAAATCCACTAATTTAAGGTTTTCTTCGTTCTGAGGAAAGAAATGGTCTCTGAGTGCAAAATGCGACGCCTTTTGAGCGATGATGGGTCTGTATGTTGAATGAAGAGTTATGTTTTGTTATTTAGCGCGGTCGAGGTGATGATGCATGTTTAACTGCGACAGGAAGCCCCCCCCCCCCGTTTGCCTTACGAACTGCTGGCTGTAAATCTGGTTGAGTCATAACATGTAAAAAGTTACTAAACAAAGACCAACTTGTGAATACTGACAACTAAAAAGTGACTTATGTCCTCTGCTGGACAGACTGTAGTGCTAACTGTAGTCATGACGATCGTAGCTTTAGATCCAAACTGGGGCTGACGGTTCTTAGAATCCCAGTTTAACAGCATGCTCTCGCTTACTGGTCTTACAGGTCTTACTGGTCTCTGTATTTGAACTGCAGCTGTCTGAAATAAACTCTGGATCATTTTATCATTCTCGTCCGTTATTCTCTCGTCTGAAGTTTGAGACATGTCGGCCGATTGACTGACGG
Organism: Plectropomus leopardus; assembly: GCF_026936395.1. Taxonomy (NCBI): domain Eukaryota; kingdom Metazoa; phylum Chordata; class Actinopteri; order Perciformes; family Serranidae; genus Plectropomus; species Plectropomus leopardus. Next base: position 30,905,448 of record NC_142193.1, read on the forward strand.
AGCGCCGTGTTTTGGGTTTTTACGTTTTTTAATTTAAGTTTTTGTGCTTCGAGAGTTTTTTTTATCTTTGATTTATTTATTTATTTATTTTTTTAAAAAATTTATTATGCTTTTATTGGTTGTTCTGAGTAATTTGTATTGATTTAATTAGTTCTTTCTTTTTATTGGTATTCTGAATTATTTTTTCTTAGTAATTTGTATTGTTGGGTAGCTTTTTGTATTCATTTTATTTATTGTTATTTATTTTGTATTATTTTTATTACTTTTTTTAATTCTAAATGTTTTATGGTAGTTATTTTAATCAGGAGTTTGTATTATTTTCTTTATTAATATTTTATTCTGTTTTGTATTTTATTTCATCATTTCTATTAGATTTTTTTGTAAAATTTGAAATGTTTAAATAGTTTATTTTTTGTCTTTTTGGTCTTTTTTTATTTTACTATTTTTGACTTGGCCTGTCAACAATTATTATTAGGGTTTTTATAAATTATTCTATTGGGATTCGTGTCATTATATGTTACATTTAAGAGCCAGTTTTGGCATAAACTTTGAGATCCAAAATCTTATTTATTTATATATATTTTTTTATACCTTTGGTGAACACTAGAGGGCAGGCTTTTATTTTTCCGGGTTCAGAGGTCACCTTTCCGGAAGCACATGAAGGAAAACACTGGTGTGTCTCCACATGTGCAAACATCGGTTGTTAAATGTAGAAGAAACTTCTTTACTTTCAGTATTTTTCTCGTGTGGACGCTGAAAGCTTAAATCTGCAGGTTTCTGACTGGAGTTTGGTCTAACGCTGAGAGACCATGGCGGATATCATCAAGCTGCCGGACACGGAGGAGGAAGAACCGGCCAAGAAGAAGAAACGGACTCGAGCACCGAAGTTAGACCCCGAGCAGGAGGCGGAGGCCCGGCAGAGGAACGTGAAGCGGCTGGCGGTGCTGGGGGAGGAGGACAGCTCGGTGAAGCTGCTGGAGGAGCTGGTGTTCGGGGCGGAGGACGAGCTGCTGGAGAAACTCGTGGAGGTAACCGCTCACCAAAGCCCATTCAAAAATCTGATCATTTCAGGTTTTCTCTCACCTGGGCTGAAACACCTGTGTCTGACAACAACATGAGATAGCTGATACCGTGTGTCAGTCACTGCTGGTGAATTCGGCTCACTTGTTATCTGCCAGCAAAACTTCGCTTAAATAAGATGTTAACTAAATTACTGGTCCCCAGAGGCTGATCCCTACCAGACTCAGCAGAGCTTCAGCAGTTGTTTCTGATAACAACAAAAATGCCTTTTAACGACTTTCACTTTGTTTGTGGTAAACTCGGCTCACATGCTGTCTGCCAAAAATCAGTTTATTCATTAGTCATGTTAAATAATGGAAACATGCGATTTCTTCAGCGTGCAGCAGTTAAATGTTTGTTTACCTCCGTTTGTTGTTTTTGTTTCGATGTTTTTTTGTGAACATTGAAAGCAGCTAAAAGATTTTTGTCTCTTTTCTTTGTTTAATTTCTTGATTTAATTTATTTTTTTAAATTCTGAATTTTGTTTAACATGTATCTCTTTGTGATGTTTTTTTTCTTGAGTATTTTTTGTTTATTTTTCTTGGGTATATTTTTTAGTATTTTTTGTTTACTTTTTTAGAGCATGTTTTTGCTTTTTCTTCTGCTCATGCAGCATGCATTTGGAAGGCATGTTTGCTTTTTTTTAATGTGGCAATTTTATTTTTAATTTTTTTTTGCGATTTTTTTCCTGTAAAATTCTTGGTAATTTTTTTCTCTGGAACTTTTTGATGTTTTTTTTTTTTGATTTTGTTGATTTTTATTTTATTTTTTGAGGCTTTTAGGTGATATCTTGCATGCAGAATATTTCCCTTATCCCCTTTAAAAAAATTGGTGATGTTTAAAACCCTCGGGCCCGCCAAAATAAAAATCACCAAAATGAAACCATTTATAAGCCAGAAACTCTAAAAACAGAAATTATGCATTAAAAAAAGGCTGAGCTTATGGTCACACTGCGGATTTTTATTTAAAAAAAACCTAAAATAAAACACGGGTC